>NC_135877.1:10520899-10820899 GCF_031162955.1 Sander vitreus
CAAAACCCCGGATGAAGGCCCTGTGCTGACAAGCGTGAATACTAAAGAGAAAACTCTTCCAGCAAGTAAGTCACTGTTGCTTAATTGTCTCCTTAATTAAGCAACGCAACAACTTTAGCAGAGTCGATATGCAGCTGTCAATGAAATGAAATGCCGTTGTTCTTCAGGGCTTTCTAGAAAGATTTACATATTTGTTGTGGCTGCTAGTCCGTGCTGCCTGTTAGGGAACCAGCAGTCTCTCAAGTGTGGGATGGTGAGGAGTAGCAACCAAAGTTTGATGCTAACAATCTAGCTAACGATTTAGTTGTCATGCAAGTTAGCATTGAACATGCTATACCATAAAAATAAAATGGGTTGAATCCATTTTATTTTTATGGATTTCACCTATCCACATCTATTGTTTTCACATAGGCCTACAAGGAATTTGCGTTTGTTTGGTGCATAAGGTAAGAGAAAATAAAATAAACAATAAAAGCAAGTAATCCGAAGACGTAAATATAGAATAGAAGAAAATTACAATAAAAATCGGATTTATTTTATTTTGGAAAATAGCATGCATTGTTGTGGTGTGAAAAATATCCTTCACCACTGTCTGTTGTGGAGGAAAATGACCCAGTCTGGGAATGATCTGTAGTCATCCATTGTTTTTTTTATTTGGGCTTTGTTACTAGGATACAGTAGTCAGCTACATAACGTCATTTGTTTCTTTAGGCTACAAACCAGGCTTAATTGTGTTGCTCAGTTGTGGGTGTTTGCTTTTATGAGAGTGTCTGTCTTCCTCTCTCTGTCTATTTGGGTTTGACCTTTATTTGTTGATCATCTTCTCATGCAGTGTGCTCTGTAGAACTTTTCCCCACACACGTTTCAACTCCTAGAAAAATGTACTCTTTGTCTCCCTCGTTGCCTGCTGCAACCAAAACACTGCTTCACCTGCTTGGCTTGGACTCTATCCATGAAGTAATTCCCACAAAGCCCATAGGCCATGTCGACCATATGGTGCTACATAGTCTGATAGGTTGTTATACATAGCATACATTCATGACGGTGACTCGAACAGGAACTAATTAGTACAGTCTCTGGAAACTCCATTTAATTTAAATTTCAGTTAATTGAGTTGTGAACATTAAGTTGTTTTAAATGGAATTTCTGTGTAAGGGTTACACCATGAGCTGGGTTTCTTTGGAGCACATTAATCATTGGTCGCAGTGTTATAATGTGTAATAGCAAAAGTAGGATCCTGCAGCTGTGATTACACTCAATTTATGGTTACATGGTGGTAGTTACTGTAAAAAAAAAAAGGAAAAAAAAGAAGTGTTGATCACTTTATTGAGCCTGTATGAGAGAAATTGACAGGACCTCTGCCATTTTTCTTTTTATTGTCCAAGTTTGTTTGTCTGTGGTGTGCTATTAAAGCAAACTGCTGATGCTGCTGTCATTAAGTTCTCCTGCGTTGAAGTTTATTTACCTTGCCTTATATACACATTTAGTTCTGCAATTAGGTTTCACATTTATTCACTGTATGGAAGTGGTATCTAAGCAACCCCTTGTGTGCGCTCGCACGCACGCACGCACACACACACACACACACACACACACACACACAGGCACACACGTACACACACACGCGCGTGCACACATGTACACATACACATACACGTCCTGGCTTACATTATTCCAGATTGGCTGTTTTCTCTGTTCACACACTTTAATGGCAGGAAAACACATAAATACACTCTAGCGCATTTCTGTCTAAACTTCCTCAAAATTGTTCTTTAAAAAGTGACTGTCACCCGACATAGAGCAGAACTCTGACTCAACAAATATTAGAATGCCAGCTTGAGTCACTTCCTTTTTAACCTCGCCATTGGCCCTTCCCCTGTTCCATTGTGTACAGAAAACATGATTGTGATTAAAATTAGAGCAAATTGTTGGTTTCATTATCTTGCATGTGTATCACAAGTTGTCTAATTACTTTATTTGCATAAATACAATAATGGTAGATTAGGTTCACAAATATAGGATTTATTACAGGGCTGGTGTATTGGATTGCATTAGATTGTACTGTACTGTGCACTGGAACAAAACATAACAAGAGTAAAAAAAGAAAAAAAAATCCCATTTTTCCCACCCCACTCCTCATTATTACTGCTGTTCTTCCCACGTCGTTGAAGACAGAGATGAGTCGCTGTCCCACTTTGCATCCCAAAAGGCCCTTGTCGCATCAAACTTACCGTGCGATATGCGCTGTGTTTTTTTTGTTTTTAGTAGTGTTTGTATATCATAACTGCTTGTTTGAATTAGAGGCATCCACTACCGTTCCCACTGGGAAACATCAAGTATTAAATGCCATTCTCTGGCATGCTTGTTTGAGTAATTTACGCTCAAACGAATGTCATTCCTCGTCTCCAGGTGGTCCTTTCTGCCATGTCTCTGTGTACAAGCCGACACCGCTTCTGATGGCTCCACCTGAGAGATTTGCCCAAATGTGCCTGCTTTTTCCCCAAAGTGGTTTCCAGAGTTTCCGCTCTGGGCTTGTTTACCAGTAAATGTTTTTGTGATTCCCCTAAGCAACATGAGAGTCAGTGTTTTCTGTTTCCTTCTTTTCTTTTTCTTTTTTTGTTACAAGTAACGCAGCATTTGTTATTTAGTTCCCCCCCCCCCCTTTGCGCTCCAAAATGGCTGGATATGCTGTCAGTAAACAAAGTCTAGTTCCCATTAACCTCTGATTCCCTCTGAGAAATCCACAAACAAGTTGAGTGCCGAACGACCTCAAACAAACTGTACATGCACAGACACATTGTGCACACACACATGCACTCCTGTCCTGAAGAACAATATGGAAATATTCGTCCTTCCTCCCTTCCCATGCTTAGCCCTGGTGCTCTAGCCGTCTGTTTTGCCTAATTGCTTTAACACTAGCCTGGCATGCTAATTGCACTGGGCCCCCTGTCACCACATCATTTACATGGCCTGCTTGATTTGAAATTTAATCTGCTTGAAGGGTTTGTGTTTCATGCTCACTTTAAATCCTAATGCTCTGTGGGATTGAAGGCAGTTTGCATTATTGAGACTGTAAAAAATAAATCCTTGTGTATTTGTTTGGCACAACTTCTAAATAAGAGACTATTAAAATAGTTTATCGAGTTTCAGTTGTAAAACTTATTCTGTTGCACAATAAAACTTTGTAATGCCACTTCAGTTTCACTCGGTGATTAAATCAAAGAGGAAAATTGATGAGACGGTGGGCAGTGCCGTGTCTGGATGCTGGGCAGAGGAAACTCGTGGATAAGATGGGAGTGCATGGTGTGTTGGCCGGCCTTTTTACTACAGATGGCCTTTTTGATGTGGAGCTGAAAGAGAGTTAGACAGACAGAGACACAGAGTGGGCTTATACAGTGTAGAGAGCTCACATAGCGCAATTCAATCAAAGGCAAAAAGCTATTTCAATTTCTTAGAGGTTGGGGCCCATCCCTGTTCTACACTGGCACAGTATTTCCTCCACTTGTCCTGCACCCGAACATAGCTTTTCTTCTGGAACCGTACTATGTGATGACACCATGGCACTCTCTTGATTTTCCGTTGTTTTGAAAAATTTGACTTTTGATCCCCGAACTAGAGTAGCAAGTGGAGTCTTAGGCAAAAACAACCAAAAAGTCAGAAAATATCACCCGAACCAAAGCAAAATAATAAAGAAGCTAATGATATCAGCTACAGATTCAGGTTGCAATTACAGTGTTTTCTGGGGGAAAAAAGCCTACCGTCAATAGGACAATAGAGCTACACAGAGGACAGGAGGCCATTTACGCTGGATGCTGAAATGCTCAGTGGGGCAGTGTGAGGTCAGCGGGTATAAGAGTGGTAAATGGAGGAAGTACAAGCTCTGCCCCTGCTACACCACTCTGAATATTTGCCCTTTCTCCAGACTGGGCTTCTGTCCCAGCCATGATTAGGCTCGCTTGTGGTGCTTTTATTGGTGTAATTTCTGGAGATCCGGCCCATGTTTCCAACTGCCACCTTTTATAAGGCAAACATGACTATACAGTGACCGTGCTGACCTCTCTGAGAACAGTCAAACTAACAGAAAATTCAAAGTAATGCTCATTATCCTCAGTGAGGAAAACAGACTACTGAACATTCTCACACACACACACACACACACACACACACACACACACACACACACACACACACACCCTGGTGCAGGGAGGGTAATTTATGTGGAGACGGAACCACAGATGAACTTTTTTTTTTGTGCCTTATTTTTTTTCTTTTCCCCACACAAGTTCAACCAAACAGAGAGAATACAGTCAATATTAAGTCAATTATAAATATTTATAATCTACACATTTTAAAAATCCTGTCAATCACAAAGATGCGGGGGATAAGCTCACAGCAGCTGGTTGGTCCGGATGTGATTTGCATGCTGCATAAAGTCTCAGCTTGCCATCCCCGTTTTGTTTTTGACTTTGTATGCCTGCTTGTTCTCAGCGCAGATTAAATATAGAAGTTTTGTTCTCGTTGAGGATAGATGTCCCCCCCCCCACACACACACACACACACACACACACACACACACACAGATGCTGGCACACACAACACACAGAGGCAGTATTGACGCCTGATGCTGATGGCGATTCATTATTGAAAAGGAAATCGTCTCCATATGACTGGAGTTTGTTATGGGGAGCTTTGTTCTCGTCATCTATATTGCAGGGCATCTTTGTCAGTCAGCACTGTGAGATCTTTTTCTTCTCTGTGTGTGTGTGTGTGTGTGTGTGTGTGT
Source organism: Sander vitreus (assembly GCF_031162955.1). NCBI lineage: Eukaryota > Metazoa > Chordata > Actinopteri > Perciformes > Percidae > Sander > Sander vitreus. The sequence goes on from NC_135877.1 coordinate 10,525,683, forward strand.
GTGGTGAAGACAGAGTTTTCCACTCTCTGTAGTGTTTGTCAGTGTTACTGTCCTAATAACTAAGTGCTTTGTTTTTCAGTTGATAGAAAACTAAGATACAGTACTTTTCGGTTTAGCCCAGTAGTTGGTCTCTGATAACATATGCTCAGCGTCTCTGCTCTGAAAACACAATGCTGGCCCTCTCTAGTCACAACAACCTCCTCAAAAGAGCTTCTTTTTCTGCTCTTCTGTCATCATCTTACTTTTTCTTGTCCAGTTCAGACAGAAAATGGGTCTGTCTGGCTGTGGTCACATCTGTGACCTAATGAGTCCTGCAGTCACAAAAGCTTGCAGTAACTGTCAGCTGGTAACACTGTCATGTCAGAAAATCAAGACCTGATCTCACTATCAGTATACTGATGTGACCCGGTTTGATTTTCGTGATCACATTTCAGTTATGTGTGGACATGGATCTGGCCATTTATCATTCCCCTGCTGTTGACTTACACAAATGGTACAGAAAATACGGAGGAAAACATCGGTCGTGCAGAAGACGCAAGCTGTCGCTCTCTCACTCACTCAGTCGTTAAAATAAACATTCCACACAGTAGGACACTCTATAGTGAGCAGTAATTTGACATGTTGGACACTTATGAATGCATTCATGCCAGTAAAAAGTAAATATAGTGCATTATTTACAGTACGTTGGACAAAAGATTCTGCCACAGTGGTTCTGGACTCAATCTCTTCCTTACAAGCTCAGGGAAAACCAGGTCCACTGTTCCAAGGAGACAAAAAACAAACCCAAAAAAAGCTCCTATCTTAACTCAAATACACAATATGTAGGCTATGTACCCAAGCGGTGCAAGTGTGAACAAATACAAACATTCTCTATGGCAACACTCTGGCATTTGTTAGCATAGTTGTTATATTGTGCAGGAAATAGATCGGCTTACTGGAACCAAAGTTCATATGACAGTAAAGTTTGGACATATTACATATTACTGTTGTCAGATTTGGGTTTGAATCTGGTGTATTGGAAAGGCAATTTCAACCCTGCGTAGAGCTTCTCTCTACTCAATGTATGTAGCGCTGTGTTTGATAGCATGACTGTGTATTCTGTGTGACTGGAGAGCACCAAGTGTTTTTCATTGTATGGAAATGCAGTAGTGGCATTTTTATGGCATTAACGTGCAACTTTTCTGTAGTGTGGGCGTTTTCTTTATGTGCATTTTTGTAGCTCATTTCCTTTTTGAGATGTGACTTTTTCTATCTCTGTTGCAACATCTTATAGCAAGCATTTGGATACAGTAACCCACTAAAATGATCAAAATACTTTACATCATCTTTGTGTCAAAGAAAAACCAACTCTGAACACAACGACCGGCTGCTAATTTCATGGAATTTATAAAACCATCTCCCAAAGTCACATTTCTGTTCTCATCAACAAGCCTCTGATTGTCACTTTAGCTTAGCATCCATTTGATTTAATAATGTATTCAGAAGTTAGGACACGTCTCTGCATGTGTGACTGTGTTTGCGCGCAAGTGTGCGTAATATGCTTGTATGCGTGGGCGAATTGGCAAAGTGTCCCTTCTGAAGAGTGCTTGTTGTGTGGCATTCTCTCTTGATTTCATGCTTTGCTGATGGAAAATTAGGCCCTGGCGTATCTCTGCATGAAGAGGAGGTGTAGGAGGAGGAGGAGGAGGAGTGCTGATGGCTGCTGTTATTGCCTCAGGACACTCTGCCCGACAACAAGAAAACTAGAGCGATGAGGAGGGAGGGAGGCTGTGTCACTGGCTGCTAATGCACTCTAAACAAGATGATGAGACACATGGAATCCCCAATGTGACGCCAAGGAGCCTCAGAAAAGAACATCTCTTTAACTCTCTCTTTCTATCTCTTCCCCCATCTTTTTTTCCCTCCACATTGTTGTAAAGTGCAGTTATGAGTCTGGCATTCTGAAACATTTTAAATGTACACTGCCTTTTTTTGTGGGGATTTTGAATGGCACATAGATGTGTTGAGGAGTTCATTTGCATATGTTTTTGTTGCGTGTCTGTTGCCCAATGAAGCTCTGAGGATAAAGTGCTTAAAGAACTGCAGGCACTTCACTTAAGTTGTTTGGTTGTTCAAAGATACGCCACAGTACACCGCTAGTTGAAATGCAGTTCAGCCCACTGTCAGATGTGTGAGAAGCATTTTGGAGGCAAAGGAAAAAAAATAATAATAATAATAATTATAATCCTGCTATGTTATGTAAGTGGAATGAGAGACTTATATAATGTCGGGTGCCTGTGTTTATCATGTCACGAGGATCAAACATCGCACAAATAATTGCAAAACTATATGCTGTATATGATATGCTATAAAGTCAAAGAAATTACATTTTCAGAAAAAAATGTTTGCCACTCAAGGTATTTTAAAAGGCAAAAATGTTATCTTTAGTCCAATTCAGTTTATGGGTTTTATTATTTATGTTAATACAGCAATAAACTGTGTTTTTAATTTGTGGAGCATCAGCACAAATGAGCACATTTCAGAAGCTTTTACTTTTTGGTCTGTAAAAAGTGTGAGTAAGAGGTGTCTGTGGATTTAAATCCATTATGTCTCTAGGCAGCGTTTTATAGTTATTTCTTTATTTTAATTTTTAATTGTTTTTTTTATCAATGACCACCATAGAAGTAAGAAGAGATGATGTAGGGGCCCACGAGTTCCTGAAGGAAATACCCTTTAGAATATTGGAACTGGACCTCTGCATCTTCTGCATCTCTCCCCCCCCCCCCAGTAAATGTAGTCTCTCAAATAGGATGAGCTGCTTACATTCATTTAGCTGACTTTATTATATTGTACATCCATCTCATTATTTGGGCTTATGTTGTATATTGTCTTTCCATTCTGAAATGATGCTTCATTGGGGCATTGAGTTCTGCCTATTGTCGGTCACTACTCTACTTTTAGCATTTGGCAGAAATAAATCATGATTGTTTGTTTGAAAACTGCATCAGCAAGATCACCCAGCTTCATGCATCCTGTTTCCAGAAATGCTGAATTGGAGCTCTCCATAATGAGCATTTTCTGTAGGAATTTTTGGGGTTTCACACTGAGATTGGTGGTCGACAAGGTCTTTCCCGTCTTAAAAGGGAAAACAGTTTACTCATTGAACAACAAGAAGGGAAATGAAAGGGGAAAAGAGCAGAGAGAGTGCAAAAGGGAGCATGGCAGGGTCTAGATGTAAAATTGTCCATAACACCTGGGGCCACTCAGCGCAATGACGCACAAAGAAGAACGCTGGCTGTGGGGACTGGCATACACTAGCCACATCTGGACCAGTTTGCCATCACGAAGGGGCTGGATTGAGCTGACTGCTCTCACTGGATTGGACTTGACTTTATGTAGTGTATGACTGGAGTTGTCAAGGCTGTTTACAGCATCTATTCCCTACCTTTTCTCATGCTATACAAGTTGAAAAACAAATATGCAAGAGGCTGCAAAGAAAGCAATGGAGTGCAGGAGATAGATGGCATAGATATACTGTACATTTATCAATAGGTCATCTCCTTTCCTTTCTTTTCTTTCTCACTCCAGAATCCTGTAATTGAAGTTAGAGCAAGTTTAGGATCTGAGATTAGCAATCTTAAGTGAACGTTTGAGCCCTGCGCCTTCCATCTGCAGCAATCACTGAAACTCTAATATTCTATTTCCACAAAGTAATCACTGAGGAAGTTAGGGGAATCTAACTCATACCAGCCCACCTGAGTCCACAGATGAATCAATATTCACAGACAGAGCCTAATATTTGGTGTGGGATAAGACTTTTTTTGTATGATCTCATAAGCAAATGGTGCTGGAAAGGACTTTTGAGGATTGAGGGGAAAGACATTTGAACCTCAAAGGCACAGTCAAACCACTGTGAGCCAAGACTTAATTACAATGACCTTACAACAGGGCAGTAGCCTAAAGCCATGCATCCAGGCTAACCTAGCACCCCCACCAGTGCACAATACACCCCCTGCCGCCATCAGACCTGATAAATGAGTTATTTTCCTTGATTGCTGCATCAGGGCCGAGAGCGGGAAAGGGAGGGAGAGGAAAAGAAAAGCGTGAAGGAAGGAGAACTGGGGAGAAAGTGAACGGGAAGCGGAGAACAGTGCCGCTCCGATAAACTGCAGTAGTGATAGAGGTTGGTGCCATAACTCCGCGGGCAACAGCTCCTGGTTGTAGTATGAATTTGTATCTGTCTGAAGCTTCTTTGTCTTTACAATTTTTTGGGCATTTTTTAGGCCTTTATTTATATAGGACAGCTGAAGACATGAAAGGGGAGAGAGAGAGAGAGGGAATGACATGCAGCAAAGGGCCGCAGGGTGGAGTCAAACCTGCGGCTGCTGCTTTGAGGAGTAAACCTCTATATATGGGTGCGTGCTCTACCAGGTGAGCTACCCAGGCGCCCACTATTTGACTTTCTACTGTTTACATATTATACATGTACAATGCACATTTGTACATTGTATAATAACCAGACAAAGGGCGTAGTAATTATCTAAGGTCAGTAAACAAAAACCAATAGCAGCATCTTTGTCCAATGCCTTTCAGTTTAATAGTTTGTCACTGTAAGTAGGAAAAAAAGCAACATTTCCCACACACTAAAATATCCCTTTTAAAGCTTAAAATGTGTCTATGGCTTGGTGATCCATGTACTTTTGAAAACATCTCAAATATCACCGTCGGTTAGCCTGAGAAATATATGATTATCAAGCTACACAAGAAGGTATCCCTTCCTGAAAAGTTGCAAGAAAGACATAGTTTTGACCTGACAAGAATAACATGTAGATTCAGCTTATTGTTACTGTCATGAGGAGTCTTCTGGCCCAATAGAAGGTCTGTAAGCGGATCCTCTAAGTGCCCAACTGATGCTCAGTCAAAGCTCCATGAATTTCATTCACATACACTGTAACTTATTGGTTTTTACCAGGGGCTGATTTACTCGCTTTGTGAGTCAAGCATACTGTACCCACACACATGCACACACACATTGACAGCCTCCCAACGTTTGCAATTTGCATTCCGCACTCTCTCCATCACTCTCTATTTCTAAGAGTCACTGGCTGCCACGAGTTGAACTTGGTTTTTGATTAAGTGTTTGTAGGTAGCGCCTCGGGCCCCGTCTCTCATAGATAAGAAGCAGTAATCCTGGGATGTGTGTTATTGTCTGTTTTCTGGAGGATTCTGTGGCTGTCTGCCGTGGGACTGAGAATGGCTTTAAAATTCAAGAATTTTAATTTTGCTATATTTTCCCAGCTGAAAAATGAAGTGTCATTAACTTCCTGTCCTCGCTTTTATTTTTTGAGTGAGGTTTTAAATGAGCCCCTTTCTCTTTAAGTCGATTACATGTCAGATTTCTAACGACAAAACAAATCAGAAGTTAGCACGAGCACTTAATCTCATTCATCATCTCTATTTAAGATCAAAACATCTGAGTAGATTTTTTTTTTTTTCCCCTGAAGAGGATCCCTCTTTCCAAAAAAAAAAAAGGAAGTGTTCCCATGTTTGACAGCATGCCAGTCTTAACAAAGGGGAAATGCTGAGTTCCCTTTAATAGATCTATATTCATTTTCAAATGAGTTGATTAGCCAGCACAATGTCATTGGATTCAGGGGCCCATTACACATTTATGATGGTAAATTACTGAACATTTACAATCCAAATGAAATTTCATGAGGAGGGGATATTGAAAAAATGAAGGGAGAGAGACGCTTTGCGTTCATCCCTGTAGCCTTGCCTCATTGCGTCTCTCTTCCTCTCCCTCCCTCCCCTGTCTCTCTCCTTCTCTCTGTCTCCCCACTCTCTTTCCCTCTGTCTCTCGCACTCTCTCTCCACTCTTGTCTGTTTCTTTCTCACATATCACATCAGTGCCCCCTGTGGTCCAACTGGGCATCACATAAGGGTCTGAAGCTGTGTTCACTCGCACAGCTCTGTCGCTGACATTTTAGGAAGTGTGTTGTTTTTCACACTGCCATCCAGATAATAATGGCTTATCCACAGGTACGCTTACAGGTAAACATTCAGTGATGGTGGTTTTCTCCCTAAAAGTGTGGGATGCAGACCGAGTGCGGTGAAAGGATGGATGTCTGGTGCTGAGGAGGGTTCTTCCCCCTCTGTCTTTGGTGTAGTGTTACATGTAGGTTCAAACGTCCTATAGATCCCTGAGCAAACACCTCTCCTCTCCAATCAGCCCTCAGCACTGTGCGGCCCTGTCACTGCATCCACATCAATATTTTATTTTGGCAAATTTGCAGTGACATGCATTAGTACAATTAGGGGCAAGTTTTTACTTGGATTCCCATCTTCTACAAGGAGAAAAAGTGATAAAGGGAAGCTGAACTCACTCTCTCTCTTGTCTCCTTACTCTCTCTATCCCTCTCTCCCTCTCTCTCTCCAGCATGGCTGGTTCGTTCCTCAGCCCTCCACCTCTAAATAATTCATCATCCAATCAATCATTTTCTCTTTGTTTTGGGCCCCAGTGCCTGAGATGAAACGGCCTGCTGCCAAAGCTGCTTTGCCTCATCTGAGGCCTGGAAAACATGATCTGCTGCTGAGATTACAACACACACACAAACACACGCACACGCACACGCACACGCATGTATGTGCTGGTACCACATCTTCACTGTTGGGGAGTCATACACATTAATACAGATAAGATAGCTGCGCACACACTGTATGCAGAGAAGAGTTTTTACATTTGACTCAAAATGACAGCAGATATTTGAAAGTTAAGCCTTTGTGACCATAAACCTCAAAATTTCCGCACATCCAAAAATTTTGAGAAAGTAAATAAAACCAAAATGAGTGGCTCAGTTTCCATTAACATATTTGTATGTATTGTCAGCTGTCATTCAGCCTTTTATGAGAAATAAAGATCTAACATAACATATAGTATTTACAAGGGTCAGAACATTAGAAGTCTATAGTCTTTTTGTTCTTTTCATCGTGTCAAACAGATGTACTGTGTGATGATGTGTGGGCATTGTGTTTTTTTTATTAATATTTTAGCTGTTTTCTGCAATAGAAAATAGGTGATTCTACTTATTTAACTGTGTTCAACTTTGAACCTTTTTTTAGTTTTTTAATGGCATGCCATCATAAGGGAGTTCTGTAATAGAAAACCGACTGTGTCTGATCTCCCAGCTGTAACACTCGGGTTTGGTTAGCTTATCTAAAGGGCCTGTCTCCACCTTAAAGCCTGTGTGGAGGCAGCCTTAATAGGGGGAAATGTCTTGGACAAGTGATTTGAAGATATTTTGCTTCATCCCTGCTCTGCAGGTGATGCCGCGAATGTCTTCTTCGTTTGATGTCGAACAACACAGATCCGCTATTGCGTGATAGCTTCAAATGCGGAAAGACTGAGACCCTACGTGCTGCTCCCCCTACTTGAGCTACATCAGAGGAAACTGACATCTATTATGGTAAAGAAAAGACAAGTGTTTGAAAAATTCAAGTACGCACATTGCAGAAGTGTCAGGATTTTTACAGAGTGCAATTTTCTTTTTTCACTCTTTTTTTTGTTAACAAGGTGGTTTTAAGCCAAGCATGTCTATATGAACTCTGTTGGATAGAGCATGAAAGGACGCTGCTAGCCCATCATGGTAATATTTTAGCCCCCTAAAGAAGTCACCACAAGTCCCTTGTGTCCTCCTAACAAGAGGAGATTAAACCCTGAGACTTTGAGCTCAAATTCAAGCAGTTTTATCTGCTCACTTTCTATCCAACTTTTTGGTCAAAAAAGAGACTGATGTGATCGAACAAAGGAGTCTTCATTCTTAGCTTCTACCTTACTTTTTTTGATTCACCAAAACTACTTTTGTTACAATGAACAAACATTTTCTAGTGGTTTTGCTTTTGTTTTTCTGAATGTGAGTTTGCGCTGGGAATTCTGCTGCAACCAAATGTATTATTCTGCAGGACATTTGCGTAACTGATACATTTGAATTTTGTGATTTGTTTTGACTTTTTAATTCAGACTATTAAAATTCATTATACATTTGTACTTGACTTGAAGCTGAGCATGGGCGTTGATTTGCATGCATTTGGGTGGCTGTTCTCTTCCCTGCGCCTTAAATATCTACGGTGCGTTACATTGCCATCATATACAGTGGTGCTCATAAGTTTACACACCCATGCTAAAGTTGACTAAAAAGAGGAATAAAAAAATCATCTTTTGGAAATTGATCTTAATGCCTTAATTAAAAAAATGAGGACAAATCCAATCTGGACTTGTAAATAAATAAATGTTCTTCATCACATAGCCTTCACCATACCTAGAGATTGGCTGGTTTTATTTCAGTTAGCCTAATAGCTGGTTTGATTTGCATTGCGAGATGATTTTATTGAAAGTACCCCATGCCAATCTGTAGGTATGGTGAAGGGTATGTGATGACGTGGGGCTATTTTAATTCCAAAGGTAAACTTATGAGCACAACTGCATAAACACAACATTAGTTAGGACAGCACTTATTCAGTTGTAGAGCTGGGTACCGAATTCAGTACTTTTTAAGCACCGACCAAATTGCCTCTAAAGTATTTGAGTATTGAAAAATGCCTCATCATTCAATACCCAATGTCACTACCTAAAGAGTAACTCGCATCAGCGTCGGTGAGCCAATAAGCATGCAGCATGCTTCTACCAAGATCTAATAATGCTGCTGATTGGCTGTCAGAGAGACACGCAGGAAAAACTCTAGTAGTAGGAGCTGAAAAATACATTCAAAGATTTGTGCCGTAATGTTGTAATTTCCTTTTGTTTTATAAAATTGGTATCATAAAAAGGAACCGTGATCGAAGTCCGGTATTAGTATCGGTACCCGTATCGAAACTTCTTGAACGATACACAGCCCTATTCTATAGTAAACTATTCACTGTTCATGTTTGCTGTGTCTTTCAGTTGATCTTTGACGTAACAGCAGCGACAACTAGTTGATGGCAGAAGCCAAGACTTTGTGAATGGGTGGCGTCTTCTCGCTGCAGAGGGATCTCATGATCCGGCGTGCACATGAAGGTGCATTTCAAAAATGTGATGTAGAAATGCTTGCAATACTTCCTTTTTTTGGTATTGATCCATGATGTTAAGGTATCACACTTTTTCATTTAATATGAAGGTGTGTTAATAGATATCTCCTATGGATTAGGTCCCAGTTGTTGCTACTTGATTTCTCTTTGTGGTGCCGATTTTTGAACTGACGACAGTTGGTGTAATGATCATAGAAGTGTAAGATAGTTGGGGAAAGCAAATCATCACCATGCTTTTACAACACAAACAAATCACAGAGCAATCTCTAAGAACTGTCTATTGAAAATAAATGACACTGGCAACAATCAACATGGATAGCCACCAAATTTGTTATTAAACAGTAGTGGAAATGGTTTTTAAGTAAGAAAGCTGTTTACTCCAAGGTTGTTCTGGATGAAAGCTTCCACTAAATACCTAAAATGTGAATGTAGAAATGCTAATTTTACTGTTAAAAATCAAAAAACGTTTACCCCTGAAGTCTGTAGTGTATAGTAGATGCCACTTATTCCTCAGCACATGAAATCTAATAGCCTTGTTGAAATGTGCCGCGGGGGACTCACATACACAGTAAACGCATGTCTGAAGTCTGATAAATAGAAGAGATAGATGAAGAGACATTTCCTGGATGTGTCCTGGGCACTGTAAAAAGACAAACAGCTTTATTTATCAGACTGGCAGAAACACATTATTGAGACAGATGCAAGTCTACGGGAGTAAATAAAACACTGAGTGCAAAAAAAAAACTTAAGCGAGGGAGGGAGATAAGGAAAGAAAGGAAAGATATATAGAGAGATGGATGAGTAGAGGGGAATGAAGGGGGTGGGATGCAAGGAGAGCGAGGGAAGGGGACATGCAGCAAGTGTCAGGCAAAGAGCTGAAGGATCACCCAGGGCCCTAGTAATCATGCCCCGTAGGGCTCAACGTCAAGCAGCTCCAGTGTGAATGAGCGATCACACCTACCTGCCCCCTGTTTGTCCCTCTCTCGCTCTCTCTTTCTCACACACACACACACACACACACACACACACACACACACACACACACACTCTCAATAACACAATGTGCAGCAAGTGCAATATCTGCCCCACTTCATGAAATAAATTGGCCACCTACCAAAGACAGCACGAGTCAGATTACCTCCGGTGAGAAGTCAGCTATCGCAATTATTGTTACAGAATGTGTCGAGAATCTGTTCAAATATGTCATTCCAAAACATGGCCTCAGCCTGCGTGCCCCTTGAATTGTAAGACGTTTATTAACAATTATGAATTAATTGAAGAAAATATTTGGTTCATATATGTCAGTGTAATTTAGGCGGGAAAATGTGATGAGTTCTTGGTTTTTATTAGAATATCATTAACCCTCTTGTAATTAACCTCGTTCAAAAATTAACCACGTTATTATCAAACCAAGCAAATAATTGAAGCAGCAGCTTAATTTATAATTTGACAATTTGCTACCTCTTTTTTTTCTCCCTCTTTCATGTGTTCCTTTAATAAAAAAGAGGAAATGGAGAGAAACATTTAACAGCAGTGACTTTAATGAACATGTAGCGTGGTGAAAAGGAGAGGCAGAATGATCTCGCATTAATGGCATCTGTGATCCGTCCTCTTAAACTGGACTCCAGAAGAAGAAGTGATATTTAATATGAGCTGTTGTTTACATGAACTACTGCAGTCTTGTATATAAAAACGTTAGGTAGATCAACTTGACTTAAGTAAAACTAATACCGCAGTGTTGAAATGCTCTGTTTCAAGAAAATGTCATGCTTTCAAAATTAGTACAAAAGTACAAAATGAATAAAAGTACTTTGTAAAAGTATTGAAAATGTAATTAAAGTACCCAAAGTATGTATGCAAAATTGGCACATTTTCAGACAAAGTAGTAATAATATTCAGTTAAGTATTATTATATCATTGGATTATAATCCTTGATGCATTCATGCGTACATCACTTTAATGTTAAAGCTGGTAAAGGTGGGGCTGTAATTTATCACTATATATATATATATATATATGCATGCACACACACACACACACACACACACACATATATATATATATATATATATATATATATATATATATATATATATGCATGCACACACACACACACACACACACACATACATATATATACTGCTGGGTAGCTTTTCCTGCGGGAATTAAAGTGTTATCTTAACCTCTAATAATACATCATCATTTATTTGTTGATTTATAATTTGGATTATGAAAATGAATCTAGTCAATACACTGCAGTAAAAATACAATATTTGCCACTGAATTGTAGAGGAGTAGAAGTATAAAGTAGCAGAACATGGATATACAAAAGTAAAGTACAAGTATCTAAAAATACTACTTAAGTACAATACTTGAGCAAATGTACTTTTCATTTCCGGAGGTATTTTCCACCACTGATGTAAACTATGCTGGCTTGATCCCTACTTGCTCCCTCGTCAGATGCTAGACATCAAGGAAGTCCATCCCTCAGAGAGTAGGAGTGGCTGTCCGCCAATTCTGCCTTATCATTGACCTCAATGGACCGCCACCACGAGTCTTCAGGACAGACGTTTAACTGCCATACAAAACTCCATGGCTCACTGCCTATTCAATCACTCATGTGACAGTTAACGGCCCACAGTGGCTAATGATTTTCTGTCATGTTCAGGCCACGCTGCGGAACCGGGGGATTAAATATCGGCTGACGATGGACACATCAACTACTACAATGGCCCCTGTTCATCAGCCAAGCATCACCCTCCCCGGCTACACCCCTGGAGGAAAGTGAAGTATGGGGCCACCTTGTGCCGCCCAAGGAGGGCCAGTTCGTTATCATCCCTCTGTCTGCGGGTAAGCTGTTAATACCATATGCCTCATGGCCTTTGGGACATTTTGCTAAGTTCTCAAGAATTTTAATGTTGACTGGATAAGATACTTTCTGTCAAGACCTCTTTTGGTTTGGAGAGAAAAGTTGGGAAAAACATATGCTAAGTGCTAACACAAGTGCTGCTCTATACTCACTCCATGTATAGATACAGTATGTGAACCACCTTCAAAATGTGGAGGTTTGGGAACTATTTCTGCATTGTTTCTTTCATTAGGAATAACCCCTTCCTACAATTTCCCTTCAAATTTCACAAGTCAAAATATTCTCAACTTTTTTTTGCTTATGTTGCACTTGTACCACCTTCTGCAGGGATAACAGTTGTCTGTGTGTACACAGGGATTTTGAAGTTTCAGGCCCCTAGCTCTCTTGCTCTGCAGGCCCAACTCTCTTCCTAGAAGCCCCTGTTCAGTCCTGGGTTGCGTCTGAACATGTATCTTGTATTCATCCAGGCTCCTTCCATGGCTCCCCTCCTCTACACATCAACATTGTTTGCGCACGGGCATCTCTGGCCGGAGTTGTGTGAAAACTTGGGAGTATTTATTATTCAAAGGCCTTGTTCCCTATGCTGTTTTAGTAAGGGGGAGCAAAGGTGTGTGTTTGGTAGAGGGAGATGCAGGGCTGACACAGTGTCACTGACAGGGAGAGCTTCAAAATCCCACAGTCGGCTTTTCCCCCCCATTATTTGTTGCAGTCCAGGAAGGCACAGGCAAGATCACACAGGTGTGTGTGTGTGTGTGTGTGTGTGCTTGAGTGTGTGTCATTGCTTGGCATTTGTACTGTGGTGCCTGTGTGTGTGATTGTGATGCACCTTATGTGTTTGAGCAGACACACATTTGTTGAGCGTTATTTATAGGGTGGTTTGTGTGTGTATCTTTAGGCAAGTGAAGGACCAAGTGATTGTGGGATGTTTTTATGGCGTGGATTGTGTGTGGTGAGGCTTTCACTCACCTGTCATAACGTGGTTTGTTATTACTGGCCTTGGCAGGTCAGTCTTGAGAAAGCAGAGTTTATTGAGCAAGACTGAAAGTTTATTCACAAAAAATCAATTCCATTGATCTCCTCAACTCATTTGTGGTTTACACCTTACTGTATTTACCCAAAACATTGCATTAAATCAATGAAATTAATCACTCTCTCATGTTTGTCTCATCCACACACACACACACACACACACACACACACACACACACACACACACACACACACACACACACACACACACAGAGACAAACCACACACTCTTTCCCATTGCAAACAGTCATAATGAACAGCACCAAATGTCTACAGCCTTCAGTCTCTCTTTCCCACCAGGCAACCCAACTTTGCACACTTTACATACAATATTCATGCCATGTCTGAGAATGAGGATTCACAGTCTGGTCATCTGAAAACACCCTGGCAATCACTGATTGTCTCTTGTCCTTATGAAAGAGAATAATTCTTTAACATGCGCCAAGACTGTTCAAAAACAGCCTTTTTTGATGAGTGACACTTCCCGTCCTCCGGATGCTTTTTATGTGTCAAACTCATTAATAAAGCAGCACCCCGGAGAGCGAGACAGGGGACACATGAAGTGTGTGTGTGTGGGTGTGTGTCTGTGTGTATAGCTTTTGGTGTTTGAATTGTCAGGTGTGATTTTGGGACTCTGATCTTCACACAACAAGGTTCAATCACACTAGTTGTAGTGCTATTTATCGTTTTTCTTCTCTGACAATCTACCCGTTTTCTTTTTTGAGAAAAGGCTTTTTTGGTGGGCTTTTTTCCTGTTTTTTTTGTGTCAAACACTGAATATTAAAAGAGTAAGAAGTGGAATTCCCTGCAGTGAGGTGTGTTACCCACAAAAGAATGAGGGGGAGTGAGAATTCTAAATTACTGTAGATGTGCTCTATTAGAAACATAATTCTGTTATATATTTCTTTTCCCTGAAATGTCATCTACGGCTCACTATATCCGTTAGCATCTTTTGTTCTGGATTTCTCTGTCAAATAGTCAAACTGTAGCTTGCACTGTGGCTCATTCTATCACAAATACAAAAGAACATCATTGCAAATTTGCTTATCAGTGTGTTCTTTCAACATCTGCCTCGTTGCTTTGTTATAATTTTCAAGAATCAAATGTGTGTGGTTATATCAAAGCATTTAAATGGTAATCTTCGACTGCCTTTGTGTGTCCACATTGCTGATGTGTGCTTTGCTCGTGTGGAAGCTGTTCACTTGTGTTTAGGCTTCTCAGGCGTCTGTATTAAAGCTTAATGCACTTCCATTCTAATAAGACATGGGGGTTTTGATGAATGCAATGAGTGCATATTTTGAAGTTGAACAATACGCACAGCAGCATCTTATCTATGTAATGCAAGTGTGTTTATGAAGCCTCAAGGTACAAGAATGTTTTCTAAGTGAGGTTCTCTCTGCAGAATGCATTTTAAGTGCCTAAGACATACAATGCGTACACACAAACGCATGCACACTAACGCAGACTCACACACACACGCAGTCACGCACAGTAATTTAGAACTGCAGGCTTTTAATCAGCATATTAAATGTGTCAACTCACAAAGTAAAATGCTGTAAATGCTTTCAATATTCATGTTTTCGTATTTGTCAACCCACATTTCATAACAAATTCATGAAAAAAGCATCTCACACTGCATGCTGGGAGAGGGCTTTGTGCAGTGCATACATTTTTGAGAAGACAGCATCCATTTAGAGCTCATCATCTGAGATTTGCATCCCAAGCCTTTGAAAAAAAAAAAAAAAAAAAAAAAAAAAAGATAAATATTTTGTATCATGCATTTTTTAAACACCACACCAATAAAACATAATTCTTAAGATCAGGCTTATGCTGGAAGTAATTTCTTGTTTTGTGGAAGAGCAACACTAATGGACTTTTATGTCACTTTGTTTAGTGAATAATTAACACTTATACAATATGTACAATCCCAGAATTGTATAATTGATCATCACAGTTGTTCTTCAAGTCTTCCTTGGCAGCAGCTTGCTGTGAATAAATAACATGCTGCCTCAGCATGCATGCATACTGAGGCATACACGTACAGGAAGCATCTTACTTACCTTACTTCATCTGAGGCATGAGTTGAATATTAGCATTTGAGCCTTTCAGCATGTGAGTCAACAAAAAGCCATACACTTATTGTTCCCTTTGCCAGACTAAAGTAATGTTTATAAAAATCTATAAAACACAGATAGAAAGAAATAGAATAGAAAGAATGCCAGCAAATGTGAGGCCCTAGAAGCCATAGAAATTAGTATGTGTACTTGCAAAATATTTGTTGTTATAGTCAATGCATTGTATTTGACATTAAAGACATTTAGATGTCTCCACTTTTGATTTTTGGCCATTTTACACGGTTTCTTTACCTAATTAGTTACTTTCGATGAATGCAGGCTTTGCTATGTCACTCTGTAGCTTAAAGCAACTACCAGGAACTTTCATTTTGTACAGATTTTTGCGGCCCCTGTGGACAAAAAACGGTAGTGTTTCCATGTGTGCCACAGCTTCATGTCGTACAGATCTTGATCTGGCTAGCGCGAGCATTTTGAAGTTGAACAATACGCACAGCAGCATCTTATCTATGTAATGCAAGTGTGTTTATGAAGCCTCAAGGTACAAGAATGTTTTCTAAGTGAGGTTCTCTCTGCAGAAAGTGCCTAAGACATACAATGCGTACACACAAACGCATGCACACAAAGTGGAGAGCATTTGTTTTAGAAGCAAGTGAAAGAAAGACGCAACTTATTTTTAATGCTGTTTTTCTTTTTCAAACACAGCTGCAGGATGCATAGCGATGAGGTAATGTATCTACTTCTGGCTCGGTAAGATTAATAACTGTAACATGACGATGGTGAAACAAAGTCCACCAATTTAAATTCATATTTATTGATGTAAAAACCACGCCTCGCAAAGTATTCCATGAATAAAACGAGGGCCAATTCAACATCGGTTTTTGAATCCTTTTCAAATCCTGTAATTCATTCCTTCTGTTGAATGACAGACCAAAGTTGACTTGTTTTCGCCCGTGCTCTAACGCTGTCGCTTTTTAGCTCTTTTATTTTATTTTTTTTTGGTTCGTCAATTCTTTTCTTTTTCTCTTTGCTTATGCCCCAGTATCAGCCATAAACCACAACATACTTTGTATAACGTCAAAAATACAATTCTCTGAAGAAAGTTCTCCTCCTGCTTCCTTTCAACTACTACTCACTGCGAAACTCCTTGTAGCTGCTTTAATAAATGATCTTTTAATGGAATGCAAACAGTGGCAGCCATAACCTCAGGAATGCTTTCACTAAGGGATAATAAACAATTAAGGAGAAATCTATACATTTATTAGAGTGGTGATAAACAGATCAGACGTTGTGATAGCCATAGAACTGTAATTTCTAACAAAGTCAGTTTGTTTTATCATAGAGTATAAACGTGGAAATCGGCTAGCAGTGTTGGCATATGGTCAGCCGCTCTAACTGAAGTTGACCTCTCTACATAACTTTCTCACCCCTCTTTCACTCTTTTTCCGTCTATGGCTGCGCCCACCTGCGTCTCGTTCCCCAACATTCCCCAGGTTTTTATTGGGAAAAGGGTTCATGGTGAGCTCATAACCCAACAGTTGGAAGTGCAACCTCTATCCCAATAAAAACACATTCACAAGCATGTCTTATGAGCACATGGCCTGCAATGTAGAAAACAGTCTTCGTATGACCTAAAGTAAGCTCACACCCACATTTGTGGAAGTCATGGGATTCAGGAAAGAGGAGCAAAGCAGGTGATTTTTTTTCTTTCTTTGCTTTTCCAAGGAGTCTAACAGTGTGTCTGTATAACCCACTACATGCAGGAGTCTCCAGCATGGCTCTATGGCAACGCATCAGAGATCTTCCAAACCCAAAGGGTATTTACGTTATCAATTAATAGAATATTTAAGCATCTGCATGAACATGGGTCCACATGGAATAGCCATGAACACCTCACAGCATGGAACCACAATTAATTGCATTTTGAGAGGAAGCAAGAGAGGCCTCTGCTTGGAACGAACTATGCCCTTCACATCCTATTATTACAAACGGAGTCAGATCACATCTGCTTGAAATGACATTTGAAATCCTATTGAAAAACATTCTGTTTAGGTGAGATTGGTTGGGATGACTAATAGGCTAGAAACCCCTTTTTAAAACAAAAAGAACACACAGCATCTTCTGCAAAACACATCGCATACTCACTGAACACTGATCTCTTGATCGCTGAACGATACCTCGAATAACTTCTATTTGTGCGTTTCTCTCCTCTCCTCTGTCAGACTGACAGTTAGCTGTGCTTCTGTGAACACTGCAGTCACCCCAGCAATACTGTGGGCCACATAATACTGCTGCTCTCTCCATTTCATCGTGCATTCATCTGTGAAGTGGATAGAGTTGCCATTAGGAAGAGACAATGCAGTTGCAGGAATGCATATCCCTTTGCCTTGATAAGATGGAGACAAATAGGAGGAATTGTGTTTGTTGGGAACCATCCTCGCCTGGCGTAGGGAGACTGAGGTTCTATTTCTTCTGCTCAGTTAACCTTTTTCATTAAACCACATTGCATAATTATGGCGAGAGTCAGCGGCATCCTCCATTGTTGTTTAATTAGCCAGCTAATGTTGTTACTCGGTGCTGCAAACCCTTCATTTGTCTTGCTTAAGGAGCCCCTCTCTTCACATTACCATAGGGAAATTGAGTTTGTTATTTATTGTTAAAGGAGAATATGCGGCAGTTATGTACGTAAGGCTATTAAATCTTAATAAGATCCAATTTCTGCTGTTACAATGTGTTGATAGCTCGCAATGATTTTATCTTCATTCCAGTTCCTCAGAGTGTTAGTCATATACAGTAAGGGGACCGCAGCATGCAAAAATGTGTGTTTGTTTTAAATAGATCTGTCAAACATAAGCTACGAAGTCCTGTAAGTGTCCTATGGAATTTCACATGTGACTTTAGTTGGTGTTGTGAAGGCTGAACAGCAGCAGGGGTAGGCAGAGATAGTGGACCATACGTGAAGTTGCAGACAATTATTGATCCTGGCGATATTCTCCAGTACTTAACCTTTACACTAGCCGAACGGGATATGAAGTCCCTTATTGAATGTGTACTTTTATGTTCTTCTCTGGTGACAAGCCTAATCAATAGTGCCCCTCCTCACTCTCATTAGGGGCAAGAGCTTCCAAGACTTGAAGTCTGTCTGTGCCTGAATGGCTGCAAGACTACTTGGTGGTCTAATTCAGCAGTGCACTGCAGTTGAAGTTCTTTGCAAAAATAATCATATTGTTTTTGGTCAAGGTATTTGAGGATACGTTTTGTAATTGTCTAAAGTGTCTTTGAACCCTGGAGGCACTTTTTTTTTTTTTAATGCTCATGTAGTAAGGAAGCTGCTAAAAAACTTGGGACTTTTTTACTCTCCTAATCTTTTCCCTCTTATGTAGGCAAGATCTTTCCAGATAAGCACTATTAATCATTCCCCTGCATCTGTTCATTCTTATATACTTTCACCTGAAAAGTCTTTGCACTCGGAAAATAACGCTTCTCCTCGCAATTGCCTGACACATTATCTCATTAAAATGTACAAAGAAAACTCCTTCTCTTTATCTCTGATAATCTAATTAGCATCAGCCAGATGGTTTAATAAGGGATATCGGCGCCGTTTAGCCTCCCAAACGGCCCGCTGGAGGAGAACAGTGGAGGAGGCTCCTCTCCACTCTCCTCTTCACTCTGAATAGCTCTCCAGGGTTCACATTATTGCTTCCTCTGCCTGAGGCGAACCACTCCAACTCAGGAGTTTAGGGAGGATGAATGCATCCAGGAGAGAGACATGCTCAAAGTGAATCAAATAGGCAGAGATGTTGGATACTGCTGGGAATGTTTTAAACCAAATAATGGCAGATAACTGACTTCACCTTTAGTTCCCCCAAGGAGGGAAAAACATTTCAGATTAGGCTTTAAATCTTTTGGAGATATATCAGTCTGTTCAGTGTGTGTTTAAGTGTTGCCTAGGTAACACTGTACCAGTTCTAAGATGGTCTATGCTTAGTTTATGTGAATTGTATATCCTAAAAGTACACAAGACTTGCATAGTTAAGCAGTTTTGGCTAAGTTCTGTCTACCATCCTGCAATGCTGGGAGCTCTGTGGTCATGTAACTTCAAGCTGTTAGGCCTGACAAGGCACCAGTTCAAATAAAGTCAGGCTATCATATCATTAAGGAGGAAAAAGTTCTATGTCCAGATTACATTAAAGGAGTCTTAGCCGTCTGGTTTCTCCGGTTCTGACACTTCTCCCTCCGTAATGAGCGGAGGCTGCCGCAGCTGAGACATGAATGCTCAAGTGAAGTCCGGTGGACAAGACATCCTCAGCCAGGCCCAGCATTGGCAATCTCGGCAAATACATCGAGCAGAAAGAGGCTTGCCAGCGAGCAAAGCAGCCAGACAGTGGAGCCAGTCGCTACAGCCCTCAGAGCCAGCAGTGAGAGAGACATGCTCAATTAACTCTCCAACTTCAGCAGGGCTTTTCCTGCTGGCCAGTGGAGAGGAACAATAATGACTGGATTTAGAATAAAAAGATGTGCACATCTACAAAGAAGTGGGTGTGAGTGTGGGAGAAGATGAGATAAGGGGCTCCCATTTAGATTGACGGTTGGAAATTGTGGAAGGTCAGCGCGGTCTGTGAAGCATCACCCAGGCAACTGCTGTGGCAAAAAAAAAACACAGTCCAGCCAAGCCTGATCAGGGTGTGAGGCTTCGCTGCTTAGCTCTTTTCGTTTCTCTCCTCTCTTGCTTTACTTTTTCTCTATTTCTTCTTGAGGCCTCACAAATGGGGCCTCCAACATATGTCACAGGACAATAGTAGAAACCTCTGGTGAGGAGAAAATAATGGGATTTCTTTTTGCCCATAGAATATCACTGTCACTGTATCGTTTTCTTTTTTGTTTTTTTTTAGATCTCACTTGGAACAAAGTTGCATGTGTAACTTTGAGGTGGTCTTGTAGGATGTTGGGGACCCTGAGGAAAAGTCATGTCTGGCCTTGCTGACAGTGATGATCTTCGATCTAGAAGCGATTTCTATCACCTCCCAACACCTGGCCTGTTTTTTATGCCACATACAAGCACCAGGTAATCAGGGAACGCTAATGAAGTGGTTTATTATTGAGTTAACCAGGTTTCCAAACTCCAAAGGCACTGCTTAACAAAAGGAAAATGGATTATTTCTCCATCAACAACATTTAGAGGATCATTAGGAGGAGTTCTGCACAAGTGGCCTTAGGTAAGAGATTTTAACAAGCGCCCGCACCTCTGCCTAATCTGCGTCGTCGCTGGCATATGCACACCGCCACGTGCTAATTGCGCTCAGCTGCAATTGAAACAATATCTAGGCTAATTGTCGGCTGGATTAATTAGGCACATGTGCCGCTGTGCATCCCAAACAAGGACCCACATAAATAACACCAGGTAGAGCCCCACAGATGGGGAATAGTCAAGCCTCCTGCGTTAGTTTGTCGCAAAAGAACACAAACAAATGGCTATACTTAAAATGCTGTCTTTTTAAATGTATGTCTGTAAATTATATCCCACTGTTATATAGATGCTGTAGATGCAACCACAGACATTATTGTCTTATGCAGTAGCACGTTTTACTATATTACACTCTCTGGTTTTGGTATTTTCAGCAGCAGTGCCACAGTGTTTACATACAGTGTTCGACAGTTTAAAAGAATTTGTAGAGTCAAATCCCTCCTCACATCATAACAGTAATTACAACGATCGACACAACCTTTCAGTCTTTTTGCACTTCAGGCACTTTTTAAACTGTTTTACAATCAATTATACCCCACAGCCCCGTCTTCACAGCTACACTCTGTGCTGATCAGTAGCTTCAAGATATTCATAATATTCACGTATACAACACATTTCACAATTTTACAATGTCCTTAAAAAAAACAACCTTTTGCCATCCACTTGCTGCGTACTGCAGTCCAAACAGAAGCTGTTTTTAATTCCCTTGTCTGGGGGAGAGAAACACATACACTTGCATGCACACATTAATGGAAAAATCTCAAACTCTAAGCCCCTCCTTTTGCAACACATTATGAAAAACACAAGTCAGAAGTACTTAATAGAACTTTGTCACTAACGTTGATCATTAAGACTGACATAGGTTGTCACTACAGTACTTCTTGTTCTCACTTCATCTAGCATGTGGTATAAGTGCATTTACCTTTTTTGTATTCATATTCAAATGTTGATGGAGAAAAGAAAAATGTATATTGTACTTTGCATTAAGTTTTGCAGCTATTAAGCTGTAATTGTTCCTACCTCAGCATGTAGACACATTGTACTGGCTTTACAAATGACAATGCTGCTATTGTTATGAAAGTTAAGAAAATGAGTCAGCTATGTTAAACAACACTTTACAAAGCAGGTGGTAGGAGCGTTAAGACTTTGAACAAAGCAAATTACTTAGGTTGAAAAACCAGCAACAGACACAAAAACGTCCCCTCGACACTATTTGCAATTGTTTACGGCTAATTTAAGACTGTTTTCAACGCATGTAAACACACCAGGCGAGAAAGCTGTGGTATGCCGCGGCAAGAAGCTTTTCTTTTCTTTTTTTCTGTGAGGAAGCAGTGAGTTTGCTTACCTCCAGGACGCGGAGGGTTTGGGGCCATAACAAGCGATAGGCAATGTGACAGGGACAAAGGAAATGTATTAGTCAGCCATGTTGTGTGTTTCTGGGAATCCACTCTGTGTGGAGTTCACTCAGGAGAAATTACATTTCTGCTTTGATTTAATTAAAGCTAAATATTGGGCAATCGTCAGGCACTTGGCAGGGTATGCTTGACACTGTAATTATCTCCTGAGGTGCTTTTGTCTTAAAGGCTGCATTCATGCGTGAAACCAATTCCAACGTTGACTCGTCAAGGGCTGCACATTTTTTTGTTTCTTTAAAAAAAAAAAAACAGACACTGTTTGCTTACTGTTCCTCCAAGCCGTCTATAACCTGTCAAATGGGCAGAGGCGGACCTCTGGTGACTTTCAGAGTGAGACGAGGAGCTGTTAAAAACAAATACATCAGCTGCCCGTTAGTTTGTTGCAGGGGAGGAAAATGCGGTTTGCCTTAAGTCAAATTTCTTTACTTTTTGAAGAAGGCACATTTGTCATACAAAGCTTGTCCTAATGCAGGGGGGAAATAACTACAGTCATGGATTATTGGGTCTTTACCTTCTGTAGCAGCCTTTTGAATAAAACATTCCCATGATGGTATACAGGTCTGTGACAAGGTGTATGATTTAGAAAGAAATACAGTGCTGTATGTAAAGTATGCATTCAGACTGATGCCTTCCCTCCACTCTTTCTTTTATTTACTGTATATATCAACCATCTCTCTCTATTCTTTCTGTTCACTACGCTCTCTCTTTCACTCTCGGTTTTCTCTTGAATTATTCACCAGTGTCATCATGTTGACCTGTTCCTTGTCAGTGTGTGTGTGTGTGTGTGTGTGTGTGTGTGTGTGTGTGTACGTACGTACGTCAGCACTGCAGCTGTGTGGGTGCTTCTGTGTGCATCTGTGTCAAGGCCAAGCAACGCTCTCCTCATCCAGTCCTCGGCTGTAATTTGTGTCACTGACTTGAGTTTGATGGGTGAGCAGCTCCGAACAACACTGTGTCACGGGGGCGGAGTGGCGGCTTGTGTGCGTGTGTAACGGTGAATGCACTTGTGTGTGTGTGTGTGTGTGTGTGTGTGTTCCAGGCACCTCTGCATGTCTTTGTCTGTCTCTATCCTGAGATGTGGCCATGTGAACCTGCTACTGTGTGTGTGTGTGTGTGTGTGTGTGTGTGTGCATGAACAGCGGTGCAGCTCTTTCCCTCCGTTGCCTGCATCGGCACAGTGTCACAGTGAGGAGCCCGGAGGAGACAGCCGAGGCCGCGGCTGTGAGGCGCTCACAGCTGCCACTTGTCACATTAGTCAGCTCAAATTTGGAGGAAATCAATTCGGAACCTTAATTCGCACGACGACTCCCACGCACAGTGCAGCCGAAGAGCCCCGGCCATCGGTGGGCTTCCCCCCCCCCCGAATCGACTCCCAGGGGACACAAGTCATCAATCTTAAATCACCTCCTCCAAACTAATGGCAGTCCCAACCCGGCCAGTCCTGCTAAATTGAATTATTACTGGATTGACAAAAAACTGCTGAGAATATTTTTGAAGGAAGGAAGGGAAGGCTGAGTGTGTCTTAATGACAGGAAGTACAGGGGAAGTGGTCGGAATGAGTCATGAAGGGGGATAGAAGTTGTACTCGCGCACACGCATGCACACACAGACACAGCATGCCTGGGCAAACGTTCACACGCGTGTTCAAAATTGCACTTAAACACACTCACTTTTACCTTTTCTCTCGCACACACATGCACTACTTACACACACTTTTCACCGGGTACGTGCTGTATGCTAATGCTCATCATCAGTCAGGGCAGATTAATGCCCCAGCTCTCAGTAAGGCAGGCTAGGCAGATACAGGTACTGCATACGTGCGTAGACCACCTACCCATTCAGACACAATGCATGCAGACAGGATTCTGAATAAGGGGCTGCAGAGGTGCCTCTCCAGCTCAGGAGCCTTTAAGAAATAGTTTGAGGTCCATGAACAGCAAGGCAGGTTCTGTGCCACAATTAACAGAACCCAATTCAAAATCACCATCATGATCTATTAACCACATACTGTACTTATTGCTGTTAATGTTTTTTTGCACTAAGGATGCTAATTTATATATTGTCTTTCCCTCACAGATAGCCGACCCAAGTTAACCAATAATTAACTATGAACTGTCAGGGAACTGTCCCAGTTCACCTGTCTGGGAAGCTCGGACATGTGCGCTTTCAGCGTCCCCGGACAGCTGCGGACTTGGACTGGTCGCGCAGCCACTATGTTGCATGCGTTGTCGTGGACACATGCAGCCACTTTCCCACTGTCCGCGGACACGGAACGTTATGTCCAAGCCCGTCTCCACCACATCAATTAGTTTATTTGCGAGGTTGTCAGCTGTGTGTGTGCCTGCCATATTCGGTGTGTAGGACAGCCGATTTAACCCGCCAGTCCTCATCGATATAGTGGCATGTGTCACATAGCTGGCCGTTTGGAGTGCCGATCAGCAGTCAGTCGTGAGAGCCATGAACTTTGCATAAAAAAAAAAAGAGCTTACAAGTTTGCACTAGCAAGTCAACTAGCAGTTAAGAAATAGATTGTATAGCCTTTTTTATTTTTACCATGCAACAAGCTTAAAAAAAAAATGTAATAATTGAAATGATTATTGAGTATTAATCTATCAAAATCCTTTTTGTCGGTGTATCTTAAATGGTTTATTGTTAACATCACTATTTTGCATCATTATTGCCCTGAAGCGTCTGTAAATATCAGCCGTAAATATGCAGCATCATGCACACTGTGGACAGAAATACAGCACACGGCTGTCTTCCAGATGTATGCGAAAGACTTAAAAGAAGGTTGATGTAAGTCCTTAACCTCCTACAAGGCACCTCCCTGCTGTACCTTGACAAAGAAGCAGAGAGAAGCATGATCATAACATGTATGCATTGCTTTACATTCAGTGCCGCTGTCTGTCAAGTTTACAGCTGTAAACACGTTGACTGTGTCAGCGGAGCTGCTTGTTGAGACATATTTACCGTTCGTCGCTGTCACCATTTCCACCACGCACTCAGAGTTACGACTGCCTTGTGAGGCACATGAAAGTGATGGATGAAAGTTTTCCTCTCCCAGGGCGCAGGGCTGAATTAAATTGAAAGCTACTGTTTATTCCCCCTGTGTCTCGTCGCAGAATCAGGTTTGTTTGCAATTGATTTAAGCCGGGGGGGTCTTTTGCGGAGGAAAGGCTAAGGTTTTACCTCTTGATGGAAAAGATGATTGAATTTGTTTTGTCTCGCGTGCCTCTCCGCTTGCTCTCTTCCTATCCTTTGCCTGTGTCAGTAAATCAGATCATCTCTCTCCCCTGTCAACACACGCTCCTTGTTGAGCAGTCAAAGTTAATTTGCAAACGTTCTCTTTGATTTATTCTCCTTTCCCTCTTCGTCTGTTTCTGCCTCTTCTTCTTTCCCCGGTTTTCTTTTTTTCTTTTTGCCCACCGCTTTTCAGAAGTCCTCACAGACAGTCTGTCTTATCGCTGAGAGTTCTTCTTCCTCATTCAGAAAGAAAGGACTTTCCTTACAGCTTCAGTTGGCAAAGCCGAGGTGCCCGGTTCACATGCTGCACACAAGCTTTGATGAGATGATGAATCCTGTCTCAAGCAGGTGATGTCTCACACTATCACAGAGCAATCCCCAGCCACACCTAGCCGTGATAGGGTTCGGTCCCTGGTTAAGGGGAGCTTGTCAACCGGATTTCCTTTGTAGAACAGCCGGCTGGAGTCTGAGGGGCTTCCTGTGGGGAAATGGCTACAGAGTCATTATTCATCATCCAAGGCTTTGCCCGGGCCCGTCAGGCACTCTCCCTCGGCAGCAGTCCATCTCTACAGCCATTCATCATAGGCCTGAATGCAGCTGAGAGGGAGAAGGGAGCGAGACACGTAGGCCCTCCGCTACCAAGGCCCTAATGAAGGCCCTCGCTCTGCTCTCATACAAACACCTCAGCGATATTAAGCTGGGTCAATTATGTGTCGCTCCCAGCCAGCCATCAAGGTGCAGGCCCTGCATTTGAGGGCGAAGTGTTTTAAGTCCAACTCACTGAAGAATAGGATATATGCATTAGACAGAACTTAAAAACTGCTGCTTTAAATAAATTCCTCCAGTGCTTTTCAAAGTCAGCACTCAACTTTTCTGTTGCATTTAGCTGTCAATTGCATCAGGTTACATCTAAAGATTAGGTAGATTGGTGTCAAATTGTGCCGTATTTCCCTTATCTCTGCACCCCATGCCAGCGAACGAAGTTTGCTCTTACAGTACAGCATTGTAGGTTTGATTAGTTCAATCTAAGTGCACAGCATATGCACTCAAAGTAGTATCTAAAACATGGATGCTAAGTTTTATTAAACATAATGAGCCATGTGGCCAGCAGATTTATTCTAAGGATAGAGTCATTATGGGGTACATTTACTGCTGTATGGAAAGTGGAAGTGCATATTTGCTGCACAACATTATCTCAGATTGTTACCGAAGCATCAAGGCTTTCTTTGCGGTGATTACACAGTACCAAGCACAGCAATTGTAGTATGTTATTTGCATGGAAATGTAGTCTTTAGTGTTCCATAGCCTTAGCTCAGCTGTGGTACTGCCGAGCACAGTTAGAGCTACAAGCGCAGCCGCAGGTGCGTGTAGAGTAACGTGTGATTATGCATCTCCTTCAGGCTAATCTGATGAAATGATCCCGTTTTTGGGGAGGCATATGTCCCGTTCTGTTCACAGTCTGGGGAATCTCAGGTGGTCGCGAGCACTTTGTTAGTCGCTCTTTACATTTGTGTGTAAATCTCAACATTTGGTGGTCCACAGGAGACTTGTCAATACTCTGAGCCGTATAGGCTGTGGCAGCCTCACTTCAGGGAAAACATGTGCCTTGAAGTACTGTCTTTCCTCATCTTCAATGTCAGCCCTGGGGCTCCAAGACAACATATGTTCCCTGCATGTCCCCAAGACATGGCAGCCAGCGTGCACTCTACGCTAGCGAGTCGCACAAACGCATCATCACACGTCTACTGTCTTTCTCACAGCTTCACTTCCCTCTCCCTCTCTCTCTCTCTCCCCCTCTCTTAACTCCACCACTGAAACAGATGGCCCGCAAATTACAATGGCAGTTGTGCCTTAAAAGTACGCTGACAAACTCACAGCACGCGCCCCCCCCCCCCCATCACTGAAATGACAAAATCATTAATTGGCATTGCGTAAGGGCTGGCTGCTTTAGCAGTGTCTCGCACAGCATGAGCGCCTGTCTAAAACTCACAGATGTAAAAGATTAATCTTTTTGCCTTCAGGTAGGTGAGCTGAAAATCAGTGGGTGAAAAAAAAAAAGCAGCACTCCTAGCTGTTTGGTTAGTGGGGAGAACAGAGAAGAGGGCACATCCGTGTTACTGTAGGATGTATTCAATATTTTGTCCTTGAACAGACCCCATGTGGCAGTTGCACTGTTTTTGTATGGCAGAACAAGGAAGTGACTGGAATATTAAACGTTATCGATAATTTACATCTTTAATGAAAGAGATTAAGGAAGTTTTTAGTCTGTAAATGGTTATTTTAGATGAAACTGTGTGTGTGTGTGTGTGTGTGTGTGTGTGTGTGTGTGTGTGCAGGGCATGCCCTCTCACACATAGATATGATGTAGTATATTACAACCAAGACTAAAGGTATAAATATTAACAACTGCTCATTGCTCTTTTACTGGTGTATTAAGATGAGTGTGTTTTGACACGAGTAGAGTTACTGCATAATGGTTACTCTGAGTAAAAAAGATTTGTGCTAACATGACATCTGTAGTAAAATGTGAATAATTAACAATAATTAACTTAAAATGAAGACCAGGCTTGATAGAAGACACAGAAGTAGTTGTATTCCAGAGGGAATCTACTTTCACACTATGGAGACAATTCAGACGTCCGTCTTCTTTATCATAACTCTCTGATCTGCCATTACCCGCCAAGCCACACCACCTCCTCCACCCCAAATTAATAAAGCTGTGTGTTAGATATTAGCAAGGTAATAAAAGGATGAATATTTGATAACAGAGATTCAGACACTGTTATTACTAGGCCATTACATCAGCGCTGTGAGCTCAGACCAAAGATAGGTGCCATTTCCTCATGTCAGCAAAAAACGGGCTCTGACAATATTGGATTTTTGTTCAAACTTGCAGATTTCTGCTTTGTGTAAAGAAGCAAAGGACGCATGTTAGAGCACATGCATGGGCGCAGATAATGGGACCATTTAAACCGTTTTCTTGACAGCACTTTTCTTTTTTATCCATCTGTCTGTCCATCTTTGTTTGTCGCTCTCCAAATTCCTCATCCCTCCTTTTCTCTCACTATCTTTAATTTTTCTTTTCCTCGGTTTCTTTTTTTGTATTTTGATTTCCATTAATCTTTTTTTCGAGGGCCTTCTATAATCCATCTCCCCAGCCGAGAGGTATTCCCCGAGGGTAAATTACTCAGGAGGCCTGCCTGGCCCCGCACTGCATCAGATTGACCCTCAGCTTGTTTGCCATTTTGTATACTGCACTGTTTATTTAACAAGGAGCAGAGTGAGTGTGATTTCCAGGGACGGGTCCCTGTGATAGTAGCTTTGACACCCTGCCTGAGTAATGACCCTCATTATGGAGCCTCTGACAGCTCCCTGAAAGGCCTGATTTATGAATATGCTGGGACCGCAGCCCCTCAAGCCTCTGAGCATGGTTTCCCCTCCCTCTGTCGGCACCCACAGACTATACATACATGTGCGTGGGCGTTCACACAGATATAGTGTCTACACTTGCACCAGAGTGTAAATGGCATATGTATATGATATACATTTTTGGTTTTAGAATTGCCATAACTGGAAACCTTACCACCGCTCCTTATGCCTCACTTTCTATTTCCCTTTATATAAAAAAAGCAGCAGAAAAATGTGCAAGCTCTCCCAGGTGGTCTGTTGAAAGTTGGATTCAGGATTTTATAGCAAAAATGAATTCCTCAAAAGTTGATTTCATTCCCCGATTTGGTTTTTGGTATGCGAACGTAGCAACGTCCCACAGAGAGAGGCCTGTGCCGCATTCTTCCAACTTTCGATTTATTTCATTTTATCTCATCTTATTGGTCAGTACTTCATGAAAATTTCACACATCTCACTCCTCAAGGATTAACCCTATACATATTAACCCTTCTTAAATATCACACATATCAAAGGGCAGCATAAATAAGTTATGAGGTATATATCTCTTCTTTTTTTTTTTTTTTTGCCCCAGCAGAATCAATTAAGCGGGCAGAGGAGGAAAAGAGGGTCTTTGGGAGGCTCTAGGCTTGGCCAGGCCTGGGAAAGACCAGGCCTACTGGAAGGGAATCAGAGGGAGTCAGGAATTGAGAGAAGGTTACACAAATATGTAGGTAGACAACAGAAGAGAAAGGAAAGGCGTTAAGAGGAGGGAAGAGAGAGAGAGAGAGAGAGAGAGAGGGAGGAAGAGGGAGGAAGGCTATCCAAAGAGAGGAGAGAAGAGGTGGGATATCCACTGGATATGCATAAACAGGAGGCGAACAGGCAGGCGGGCACGAGAGCGAACAGCAGCAGCAGATAAAGCTATACAGGCTTGTCAGAATCAAGCAGCTCGGCCAGTGATTTATGAGGATCCCCAGTCAAGACTTCCCTCCAAATCCTCCATCCAGCAGCCTTTTGTTCGCAGCAGCGCGCACACACACACACACACACACACACACACACACACACACACACACACACAAGTTTGACCACTCAGACATGCACATGTACCTGCTCATGCACTTGCACGCACAAAGCACTAGAGCCGGACTGATACTGGGTTTTTGTACTGATATTGATGTTTGAGAGTTAAAATAATCTGATATATATATACTGAGCAATTATTCTTCCCTTAAATTTGGTTATTAAAAATTGTGACGAAGATATGTCCTGATTAGGATATTTTCCAGTTAAGAAATAAACTTTTCAGTACTCTCTGTAATTTACATAATATACAGTATATTTAGCATTTATGTACTTCAAATGTATGTATTTTTAGGAGTAGTTACGATAATCGATCTGTCAATTATGTTTTGATTTTGATTTGATTATTCAATTAATGTGGTTATAAACTTATTCAAATTGCTTGTTTGTCCAAACAAAAGTCCAAAACTCAGATCAGTTTTCAGTGATATCAAACAGAGGAACGCAGGAAATCACCAGACAGGTTTGGCATTTTTCTGCTAGATAAGAGTTAAAGAAATAATTGATTATCAAAAAGTTGCCAGTTCCATCTGTATTGATCGACTATTCGGCTCATCGATTATTGTACAGTATTCACCCCCCCACTTTGAAGCTATTGGGCTGAGGCTGCACAATAATGGAACTATATCCCAGCACAAGAATGGGACACATACAGTTTATTTAGAGCTCATTCAGAAGTACAGTAGTTAATTAGCACTCCGCTCTGTCTGCACGTACCTTGCTGCCTACTGTCACTTTCTTCACTATCTTGGTATCGCCAGTCGCTCCTCATGTACCTACATGCATGTCTTTTATTGTGGAATTCCTTTTATTGTGCTAGAGGGATTTATGTATTTTCTGTACTGCGTTTAATGTCTGTGTCCCTGCTTTGGACGTTTCAATTAGTGTCTAATAATGCAGCACAATGTTGTATTACCTAGTCCATATTTCTATTGCCATTAATATAATATTATGTATTTTATTACGTGCGTCTGGGTTGCAAAATAGCAACTTACAATGAAGTATGACGGTCTTCTGGACCAACACTTTTCATTATTGCTCTGCATGCTTATAAATGATCTTGATAACTTTGTAATTGTAATATTATATTCTGTTTTAGGGTGACTTTGTAACATCTGTCCAGGGACTACAGATGAAAAATAGCTTCTTGGCTAACACGATTTCCCTGTTAAATAATAATAATTAAATAAATAAATCAAGCAATATAGTTCAGCCCTAAGCCAGGCCTTTAAAGCAATCAAACATAATGAGAAAAAAACAGACATAACTGCACATTTAGGCATACATATTGCACATGCACCTTTTCATTACTAGCTTATTTTAGCTTCTCATATAGTAGCTGTCATCAAATACACCATCCAGATGTTAATCCTAACACCACCCCGTGGCTCAACTGCCCCACTGCTTTATTTATTCATGATTTTTTACTGGGACATTACTTTCACTTTTGACACTAGTATATGGCAGATATGGTGATGGCATCTAAAGAAGAGTCGGTATTTGTAGCGATACGTGATGTAACTGTCCAAGAGTCTAGGTCTGAGGTCATGAACTCATTGAAGAATGTGCTCTAATTTGTGGTGGTGCTGATCATGGATTTGATTTTACTTTCTGAGAGTTGGCTTATTGAGGACAGTAGATAACTGGTTGCACACACATATACACACACACAGCACACGCATACTTTTCTCTCGCTTTATGCCCTGCATTAAAAAGCCCTGGATAAAAGGTAAGGAATATGCTTTATTAACTTTAAATATGCATGACGTTTCAGAGGGAAAGTGCAGCACAGCATCAGGAATGTCCAAAAGCTTGACTACTTATTTCTCTCTCTTTTTTTTTTTTCCCTCAAAAACTGTAAATAATTAAAAACAGAGAGAAGGAGGGGGGAGAGAAAGAGGGAGGACAGAAAAAGTCAAAGATACTTGCACTCCCTGCATAAACACATTCTTATTAGTGACCTCAGATGCCCTGAGACATCAAATCGTAAAGTAACTCTCCAGAACGTGCTCGGTGCATGTCTCTCTTCTTTCTCTGCCCAACACACACACACACACACACACACACACACACACACACACACTCTCTCTCTCACACACCCACACACAACCACAGCTGCATATGGAAAAAAGCTCCTCTGTTTTTTCTTCCAGCCCTGGCCACAGCACCAGAAGTTCTGAGAGCAGAGTTGAAAGGGCTAGACCCTCTTACTGTGTCTCTTTCTGAATATCTGCAGAAACTGATCTCGCATCAGATCATTTTTATTTGAATTTGGATTTGACCGTTAACCTTGTGAGTCATGATTTGTTGTTTGGGAACTTTTGACCGTCATACTTTATGTGGACTTATGGCTTTCCAAGCACATTCCCCTCGCCGCAATACCCTGTCTAGTGTCTTTATCCAATAAAAAGCCGATATTGACACTGTGACCACCTCTCTTATTAGTCAATTGATTTCCTTTTGACTCCAGATATTGAACCAGAGTTGGAGAGCTTAGCTCTGTGGCTCCAGGCTCATGAGAAGAGGCTTAGCCTTATTAGCAAATAGGGATTCTGTAAACATGACAACCACGCATTCACCACAACTCCCTTGGTAATGTAAATAGATAAATACATAAATACATAAACATGCCATGAAAGGCTGATCGTGTTAGTCCCTCCTGATTTAGAGGAATCGGCTGCTGAAAATGAAATCAGTTATGCTTTTGCTTCCCAAGTGCAGCTACAATAGTCTGTGTCAAATGGTATTTTCCCCACTGTAAATGAGCTACACAAAATTGTTTTTTTATATCATTGCATGTTATTTGGCCGCTTAATCTTGTGCTATGGCAGCGGATGTTCGTCATGATTATTTCAGCCAGCTGAACGATATTTAAATGAATAAATAGCGAGTATTTACCCAGCATCATTGCCTTGTCATGTTGGCTGCATTGCGCCTAATGGCCTTCCAGACTCCAGCTCTATTTATGGGAGTCATTTCATTTCATCCTCTGTTATTTATTCCTTCCCCCCCAACATCCTCCAGTCTTTTTTTTCTCAACTCCATCATGCAACTGCCTCCGTTCAATTTTCCCTGATGCATCGTCTCCCTGTGAATTTTAATTTCAGCAACGTGCTATTAGAAGGGGGTGTAATCCCGTCACTGCCTGTCCTTCATGCCTCTCACACAATGATGTATTAACGACCGGGCACACTAATGAATGAAAAGCACCAAGTTGTTAAGTCTGTTTTAAGGTGTCATTTCTATTAATTTGCTCTTTGCTCGGCTCTGTTGACTTTTTCTTTTTCTTACTGGTCTTTGTCTTTTCTTCGCAGATGCGTCGCATCCACAATTTATTTTCACAATCTGGTTCAGCTTTAACACCTCTGTATGTGCTGCGATTTGTGTCAAATTACTGCTATGAATAGACAGAGACTCACTATGACTAATACATACTCAACTCCCAGAGGATATCTCAAGTCAACAACAAAATCTCACCCACATCTGTCCGATATACTACTTGATACACCAGCTTGTGAACATCGTAGCATGTGTTTGTGTCTGCTGTGAAAGAGTTTGAAATCAAAGCTGATAGAAGTTGAAACTGCTGTTTGATTGTGAGGAAAAAAATAGAAATATGTAGGTTTTTATCAGCCGTGGCGGAGGGGTTTAATATAATGTGAGATAGCATTTAGCAGTGTTCTATGGTGCAATGTATCCCCTACAGAAAGTCCACAGTCCAGTCAATACCCACCACTTTTTAGTGGACGAACATGGCTTAATTTGATCTCTGGATTGCGCCATACCGGAGCAAACTAATCTGCGGATCACATCACACACTACATAGACTGGCAACCTATCCCCATTTACATCTCCATTTCCTACCAGCCATGCAAGCCCCCACAATGATGAAGCCAGGGAAAAAAAAAAAAAAACCATGCTTCAAAACCCACAAACCCAGGATGGGCTAAATTACCGGAGTGCAACAGGGGAGAGTAGCTTCATCGTTTGTGTTTCATGCCGCCGCTGCGAGAGCGTGCTGCCATTCCTTTCCGCTTGACTGGGCAGATTATACTCAGGTATCAGCCACAGCCAAGAAAGCGGATTACTTGTGTCCAAATAGAGTTGTCAGTTTGGAAACTCAAGATGCAATCATTTCCATGGGAAGGGTAATTATAGGGGATCAAGCCCACGTTACTGTCAAATGCTGGCGCAGGATGAGACAATCACTCACTAATGAAGGATTTTACATGTGTGAGGTGAACGAGGTACTCACTCTCAACTCTTGTAAGCGCTCTGTCTGTTTCTCACTGTGTCCTTTTCCCATACAGTATGTAGTTTTATAGTAGTCTATGTGCAGTCTTTTGACTAGAGATGGTCCGATACCATTTTTTGCTTCCCGATTCTGATACCTGAACTTGCGTATCGGCCGATACCGAGTACCGATCCGATACTAGTGTGTCATATATTTTATTATGTTTTAAGAACTGTATACTATCCCTGTATGGATGTGATATGATTTCTATCTTTGTTGTCAGTCTGGCTCAGGTTAAACTCTTTGTGAAACATGAATGCCACAGAACGTTATTTTATTATCCAGTTTGACAGTCAGTTATAACGGAAAAAGAACATAAACTACTTTAACGTATTTTTTCTTTAGGGTTTTATTACGTGGTATCGGATCGGTGCATAAACTCCAGTACTTCCCGATACCAGCATTTTAGGCAGTATCGGAGCATCTCTACTTTTGACCCACTGCTGTATGAAGAGAGACTATGCTTTGACTATCTGTAAGTCATGTGGAGAAAGGTCAAGAGCGCTTCCACAGAGTTGACTTCGTCAGCTCAGATTAAGGATAAAAATAGCCCCCAAAACCAGACTGATCTCAATAAGTGGCGTATGTATGACACGTCAATTTGTATGCCATTTTGGCGTGTTATCAAGATGCATAATTGCTTTTTAGCGTGTTTATCAACGCCGTTTGGCCTCCATTGACTTAAATTACCTTGCGATTGCATGTCAATTTACGCCAAGTTCTCCTGAGAAAAGAACTTCTGTTCGTTTTTTTTCCAGCGAAATTTCGCACGTTTTTTGAAACTTATGTATTTTAATGGGGAGCATCTTTCGTGATCACAGCACGATTCTCAATAAGAAGATGACATAGCATTAAGAGCGACTACGGTAGCGAGTAGTATGAAAGCCCGAAAATCCGCATAGGGAGGTTGGTTGGGGTGGTGGATGGGTCAAACAACACAGGACTTTCACCGATCGTGTCCCGCGTGTCATGTTTCCTAAACCCAACCGTCCCGTTGTTCTTTTCCTAAACCCAACCGTCCCGTTGTTCTTTTCCTAAACCCAACCGTCCCGTTGTTCTTTTCCTAAACCCAACCGTCCCGTTGTTCTTTTCATAAACCCAACCGTCCCGTTGTTCTTTTCCTAAACCCAACCGTCCCGTTGTTCTTTTCCTAAACCCAACCGTCCTGTTCTTCTTTTCCTAAACTCAACCGTGCCGTTGTTGTCCCGCGTCCCGTTATTGTTTTCCTAAACCCAACCGTCCCGTTCTTCTTTTCCTAAACCCAACCAGTCCGCTGTATACAGCGTAGACATATACGCGGATAGCTCAAAATGCGTACAGCTAGTTCAAGTATGTTTACGCAAAGTCATGATGTCACATTGAAACAGATTAAACACCAGGTCAGTGAGTCACATCACAGTGGAATACAGTACCATAGTCTAATCTTTGATTCCATTGAAGTCAAATAACATGTTGTATATAACACGGAGATTATTGAATAAAATGGAATAAACGTGGAGTGTCAAATAAAAATAAAGTCATAGCAGTTTTTCTAGCACTAGATAACACTGGCTCATCTGTGTCTCAGTTTGTGTTTCCTATACACTTCAATCTGGACACAGACTTTGGGCCGGGAGAATGCAATGCCCCCCAGTGATCCAAGTGGCCAGTGTCCACAACAATAGCACCATTGTGCCTAAAATTAGACTTTGTTGGATTATTATTAACACTATCAGCAGTTTAACCTGATGTACTGATAATTTACTGTATTTTCATTAAAAACGTCTAAAAATATCAGAAAAATAATCCCGATTTAGTCATTTCAACAAGTAAACAATGGAATAACATTGGAATTATTGCATCTACAACAGCTTATAACCGGTATTTTGCCAGTATATATCAACAGTTTATTACTACTAACCAGGACGTTTCTAGAGTACTAAATAAAATACAATGAAGAAATATTCTTGCAGATGTGAATAGGATGGTTTTTCCTTCCTGCATTTTTCCTATCACATGTTCAATCAGAAAGATGATGATCAGATGCAATTACAAATGATGGGATATCTGCCAGCCAATGTTCCCAGCCTTTGTCTCCTTGTCTGACCTTTATACCCTTTGGCCTGTACCTTGTACCTGAGCCACCACCTTCATAACAATGCAGCACAAAAACTACGATCAAACTACCTCAACACACACACACACACACACACACACACACACACAGACACACACGCAAATGTCTGAGTCTGTTTTATTATGACGAGCTTGTGCATTGTACATCTCACCAATACTCAATCACTCATTTTCCCACTAAATACCTCTCTCTCCCGATGGCTTCACCCTGTGCTCGGTCGAAAAGGTCACACAATTAAATGGCTAAGGCCTTCTGTTCATGTCATAGAATGGTGATGTATCACTCCAGGCTGGCTGTACGTGTACCTGACACACTGTGAGCATGAATATGATTTCAGAGATCATTAAAAATTTAACAGCGTGACCTAATTACCCAAGCTCCCTATTCAGATTCCAAGCAGTAAGTGAGATGGAGAGAGAGAGGGAAAGAGAGGGAGAGAAAAGAGGAGGAGGAGGAGGATCTGTGTATGGCAGGCCAAGTCTCATCTGGAATCAATTATAATTACTTTATGTTGCTGCTTTGTCAATCAATATGGAACGAGCTGTAATGGATCGCTCAGGTGTCACATACTGTACTCCGAGCAATGAAGTACTGTTGTTTGTGTGTTTGCATATGTGATGGAGGTCTCATGCTGTGAGTAGAGAACTTGTTTAGTGTGGTATATTTAAGTGGCTGAGGTTTGTGATAATTTATCTTGAAGTGGGTTGATTTAGAGTGGCTCTACTGTGCCCCATTAAGGCATCGAGAAAGACGGTGCATGTGTATAAAATGATCGCTGATGTATCTGGAAGTATAGACAACGTAGACTCAGGAAGAAAAGAAAAAAAAAAGCACTCTATTGTTTTCATTCGAATCAACTTCCTCTCAGGGTGCATAACGTTTTCCCCCTTCCTTTTTACCATATTGATTGCTCAGTACTGAGTCACAAACAAGGCAGATTACCATTATCTGCTGTTACAAAGCATTTCAGGAATCTGTGACTGAAGTCGTAAAAACCTGGGGCTTTTCATGTCTCTCTGCATCGATTTAACGCTTGTGAGAATGAATTGCAGATCAATTGGCTTACCTCCGGGCAGACTTAATGAGCAAGCACAACACCAGGGCCTGTTGTTGTCGGCCTCTCGCTTTTCATAGTTTTTAATAAGAGGAGAATGGGTGGAGAGGAAGAAGAGGACACTGTGCAATGATTTCCAGTTTCCTGACCTCCCCGACACTTTTGAGTAATGCTCAGGCACAGACTGTCCTGTAACCAAAAGATGATTTAAGGGCATTTATTTGTCTTGCATTTGCTAACAACAACAGAGCGTTACTGTGATATTTTGTCCAACAATCTGTGTGACTAATGACCTTCTGAGTAATCTTGTACTCAATAAGCATACCTCATTATTCACTTTGTAAAGCCGTCTTAAAAACCTTTTTTGGCATTTGAATGGGACAACTCTTGCATGGTACACCTTATCTATGAAATATCATTGCAGTAATTACACTACAGGGATATAATGTCATGATGAAGCCTTGTGATGCCTACCAACACTGCATTACCCTTTTGTTTATCCTATTACATCATTCCCACTTCTCTGCCAAGTTGTTGTCACTGCCACATTGACTTGAATTTCACCTCTAATCTCACTCTGTCTCTGGCCTGAGCTTCACTGTTTGACTGCTGCGTTTGAATCATTTTCCCCCTGCTTTTCACCCGAGCGGTATACTATAAACATTTACCCTCTGCCCACCTGGGATCAATAAAGGCTGTTGCCATGTGGTAATCAGATGGCACAGCGAATCTTCTAATCACCGTCTAATTCCCAGTGAGGAGGTTGGGAGTGTGCAGCTGACGGCTCCCGCCAGCTCCCTACTTCTTCTGCTGTCTCGCTCACTGCCCGTCACCAGCGTCTCTGTTTACATCCACGGGACCGGACTGCAAGACGCGGGCCTCCGCCTGGCCTCCGCCTGGCCTCCGCCTGGCCTCCGCCTGGCCTCCGCCTGGCCTCGAGTGATTCCGTAGGTTCACCCAGGAGTCACAGAGGGATGACGGGGATTTGAATTTCTGTCAGGTTACTGTTTAGTTTGGAGGGAATGGGAGGGTAGCGCCTCAGTGCGGTGGGTGGGAAAGGGATGCCTTTGAAAGGGAGAAAAAAATGGAGGGTGAGGACATGATGAGACTAGACAGACAAAGAAGAGGGGAGGTCATAAAGGTGGTCAAAAAGACACAGCACAGCATATTATGCAGTTGGGCTTTAATTAATTATTTAGTAACTAGCTTGATTGTCAGATATGGATCGCCAACCAATCCCTTGATGCAGAAAAAGGGGAAGAGGAGGCTTCTATTAACCACATGTATAATTACATAATGGAAAATAAATGGAAAAAGGTGACGTTAAAGTGTTCGGATCTCACACATCCTGGAAGTAAATAGTCATTAGAGGTTCTACTTTTGTATTTTTTTTCTTTATTTCTTTCTTCTCCATCTCTTTCTAAGCCCTCCATCCATCCTCCCTGTCCTCTGACCCCCCCCACCCCCCCGCCACCAGCATACGGTATTCACCGAGCCTGAAGCTGCCATACTGTGTCTTAGAAGAAGCCCGCTTTCGAGTTCAAGAAGCTGTTTAGTGACCATCGTCTTCCGGTGGCCTGGACCTGAGTTGACTTCAGTGAGATGATAGGTGGAATGTAAAAAGGGCCTCACGGCGGGAGCACACAGTCAAGGGACCTGTGAGCAGCGTCATGTTGAGCTGGAATATGCAGAGCTCCTGTAATTACCCCACAATGTTTTAGACTGCGTGGTGAACATGTTTCCCTATTGTTCATCCAGATTTTATTATACCACAGGGTGAGAAAAAAAAAAAAGTCTTGGTTATTGTATGAATGTATAACCATTGAAAGGCACGCTGTTCTGAATATGCAGAAAGCACGTCAACAACTCTCACAAACCCTACCATTAGTTTCTCCTGCTCTTATCCTGCAATTTTTTCCCTTTAGAGCAAAATGGAAGGGGGCACTGGATGGTTTGCAATTCACTGGAGTCTCATTGTATGCAGAAATATACACTATTAAGTGGCTGCATATAGAAACAAACCTTTGATTAAATTAATTTGAATCACAAAGAAACAGCAAGACCCCTCCTCAAGCTTTCAGCTCTTCAGATTTTGCTTTTTGACTCAGTACCTGCGCACGCTGACTTTTGACACTCGTGGTTTTCAAGAGAGGTATTTCTGAGGACTCTCATATGGCAGCAAGCTGGCTATAATAAAGTATAATGTTACATTCATTTTGTCATCATTACCGATTCCAGTGTACTAAAAGGCTTGGGGATTATAATGAATTCTAAATAAGTTCAATGTGCTAATGGGAAAAGATGGAGAGTAGTGTGGATTACTAATATTAGTTAGGGCTCTATGTTTCATTAGACTGTATTAGGAAAGAGAATATTCAAATAGGATTTATTTTTTTTATGTCAAGTTCTGTGATTGTCAGACAGTCCTCTCCTAATTATTCATTGTCAATGAGATCTTGAAACAGTGTTTAATGATGAACTTAAAAGATTTGTTCCACATATGTTTATTTACCTTATTCTGCCGCACAGGCCACAGCTTTTAAGGAATATGCATTGCTTGGAAACTTAAAAAAAGAATAAGATATGATTGAAATAAAGACAAAATAAGATAAATAACAATGGCAAAGACTGCTTAAGAAATCATTCTATACATATAATTCAAGAGCTGTATTTATCTGAGAAAGGCATGCAAATCTATGTAAGTATCTCCACTGTTTGCATAATAGATTAGAAATTAGCATTTTTGTTCATTTTCCATGTATGCACAGTGCCTGGAAGAATAACACTCCATGCATATCAGATCAGCCTGCCTACAATTTTGCGCAGTATATTATTTGACAATCTAAAATGTGTAATTTGCATGAAATTGCTTAATTAAAACACAGTCACTGGGGGTATTAATTTCTTTGTCTGACAGTGGAGTGTAGTGAGGGGAGAGCAGGGGAGATGTAAAACGCTGTCAGATAGCGCTGTCACAGAGGCAGAAAGGAAATTCTGCCACATTCACACCCCCCCCCCTCTCTCCTCTCCTCTCCTAACGGCACAGAGTGATGAAGAGGATAACGCCTGCCCAGCTAATTTGGGTTATGGTGGTAAACGGAGGCCACTGCACTAGAAAGATACCAAAGGGAGGGAGGGAGATGAGGAAGGGGGTGAATCGCTGGAAGAGATAGGAAGAGAGGGAGAGAGACTAGCATAGCTGCCTTTGTGCCATGGTATCATTGTTGTCCTCAGGGTGGAACTATGCCAGGCAATTGACAATGATACAATGATGTCAGATACTGTGGTGTATCAGTATTAGGCTGGTGGGTGAGCACAGTATGTCACAAGCATCCTGTTAGTCTGTTTGTGTTTTGTTTTGTTTTTTTACATAAATCTGTAATTTTCATAATTGTTACACAAGGAAGGCCGGTCTCACCTATCAATCCTAAAGCCATATCTCTCACGCTACGCGTCTACTGTTTAATCTGCAAGACTGTTAAAAATCTTTCCTCACAAAGTCATTCTTTTGTGCTTCTTCTTCTGTCACAGAAAAAATAACGCTTCCTGTTATGGGTTTTTGTTTCAGAGATGCAATCAATTGTAGCAACCACAATGTGATCAGTGGATCGAAAAACAGCCACTCATTAATTGTTGCCCACACTTCGGTGCCGCGCTGCGCTGTGCCATTATGAATGTGGGAATTGCGAGCGGAAAAGGGCAGAGAGGTAGGCGAAGGATGAACCAAAGAGATTCAGAAAAATACACAGGGAGGAGGAACTCTTTGGAGCATGACAAAGAGTGAGATTAAAGCTCCTTTCCCATTTCCAGTTGGCCCTGTGTCTGTGTGTGTGCAGCCTGCACATCTGTACCCTTTTGTCTTAAATATCAAAGGCAGCAAAGGCACGTTAACATTTCAGTAATTCCAAAGATACATGAGGAGGACATTGGGGGGGGGGGGGGTGAATGGTGCAACGAAGAAGTTATCAAACTAAGAGAGAGAAAGTGTTTCTTCTTTTCTCACATCCATGCTCAGTTCTGAGAAAGCTATTTGCCAGCGCTTGTACTGTACCATTGAGGGCGGCGCTGTGCCAAATTAAAAGCTCTTAACAGAGAGGAATAGATTCAAAGAGATATAAAAGAGAGGGAGACAAAACTTTAAGAGAGGAGTGCAAGTGGTGGAAAGAGTGCGACAAGTAAGAGGAAAAATGAAACAAAGCTACCAAGAGAGAGGGAAATGCATACATTGGGTAAGCAGAATTGAGGCAGACAGGCAGGCAGGCGGGCAGGTTCAGTAAGGGGTCCTTGTCACTAGTGTCAGCAGTGTAAGGTTGAGA
Organism: Sander vitreus; assembly: GCF_031162955.1. NCBI lineage: Eukaryota > Metazoa > Chordata > Actinopteri > Perciformes > Percidae > Sander > Sander vitreus. Next base: position 10,566,851 of record NC_135877.1, read on the forward strand.
CAGAGACAGCAGCACTGAGGGCAGACTTACGCTGACAGGACCTCCACTGCAGCCTTGACGGCCAGCTTCACTGGGACCTTAATTGGTCCTTTGATGTCGCTGGAAAAGGTGGTGAAGGCGATGGAAATGGAATCTGTCCCTCTTTGCTGGCATGCCATTATATCACTATATCTGCACTCAGTGTTTATTTATGAATCACAATCTTTTTTTTCTCCTCTCTGTGCTTCTCCAGGGTGCCCTATTTTGCTGTTGCTCTATAGCTCTTTTTCTTCACTTTGTCTCTCCATCTCTCTCTCTCTCTATCTCTCTCGCTCGCTGTCCTTTATTCAGCATGTCATCCTGCTCTTAGTTTGTATCATAGTTCATTTTCAAAAGCCATGAATGTTTGTATGTGTGACAGTGTATTTATGTTTTCATTCCATCTCCCATTTAGGTAATTTATGTGTATTTGCATGCATGTTCGCATCAAGGCTGCTTAAAGGGTGTGTAGTCTTAACAGCAACTGTGTGGATGTGTGTGTGTGTGTGTGTGTTTGTGTGTGTGTGTGTGTGTGTGTGTGTGTGTGTGTGTGTCTCAACAAAACCCCGCTGCCTTTGCTGATCAAATGGTGCAACAAGGGTAAGTCCTGCTAATGTGGGGAGCTGTTTAGAGCAAGGGCCTCCTTTTGATATGATGATGATAATGGATTCAGTCCTCTCATTAAAGGAGTCCGAGAGCTCATTAGGCACCAACAAACAAGCCGGTCTCGTCGGCGCAGGAAATGCCAAGTACCCCCATCTGCCTCCATCGCCCATTTCATCCAAGGATGTGACCATGTTGCTGTCATTTACCTCAAACCCTCCCATTCCTCTCCACAGGCACAAACACACACCAGGGGACACACACATATACACATACACATACACACACACACACACACACACACACACACACACACACACGGCAGTATTTTCCAGTCCTCCGCCAATCCACAGTACCAACCTCCCAGCCTCCCTCGACCCAACTTCAAAGTCACCCAGCCTCGGCACACTCAGCTGGGGCTCCCAGAGAGACACTCTCTGGGCTCTGGGGTCACGGGATCAAGAGGACTGAAATTGATCTTGTCTCTTTGGTCCCGCTCGGCGCTCTTTAGCCTCTTGTCATCATGCTCAGTTCCCTATAGAAGACCAGTATCATGGCACCTGCAGAGGGGTAAAAAGTGTAATTTCTGTCTCCCTCTTGTTCATGACACACTGACAGATAAAGAGCACAGTGGTGTGATTATAGAGTTAACTGTCCTCTCCTCAATATTCCACCGTGGTCACTTGTCATTGTGTGACATCAGCTTTTTGGGGGCCAAATGGAGAGGGAATAAGATAAGTCTCGATCGAGGAGAATAGTGTAAATGAAGTCCTGACACGTGTTCGTATTGGCACATTTAGTCATTTGGGCTTGTAACAGCTCCGATGGCTGAGGTCCTAGGTGGCGAGTCCTTGATTTTAGCCTCACCATCTCTCCTCATCTCATTCAGCTCTGGCACTAGAGTGAGATCGAACCACACAGACAGGTAGATGGAAAGCTGATCATTTGTGACTTGGAACTCTTTTGCTCAACAGGTTGCCAGGCAGAAGGACACATTATTTGAAATCTTTATATCCCTTGCTTTTACTAAGGGTATACTGACCCGTCCCACTGACCACAGAGTGAATGAGATTCGCTAGAATGGAAAGATTTGAATGTTAAATTCTTTATTCCTCACTACAATCTCAGTTAAAAAAACAGTCCTCTTACATTAATTGTTCAATCCCTTTGTCTCAGTAGATTTAAAATGAATTAGGCTCAAGTCACAATGTAGAAACTGGCATCCGTTGCAGATGAGTATTGCCAGCGCCCATCATACCATCGAGGAATCATCCCTATACGTAGAAAACCAGAGATACAGATTGACAGTAGTGAGTTTTTAATGTCTCCTTCAATTAACCATCTCTTGGAGTCCAACTGAGTCATCTGCAGTGTGTCAGAAAAAGACATACTGCAGATGACAAAGTCTTATCTGCGCACCATTCCCTCTCCATCAGGGAAGGAAGTGATAGCTCCTTGTCAGTGAGGAGGAGAGATCAGAGAGTACGAGCTCCCGGAGAGAGAAACTCACAAGGGTCCATTCCAGCCTCAACGACTCCGTTAACCAACGTAACGATACACACCGAAATTATCAATCAATACTTGCCATCTGGAGTTAAAATGAATCATAAACTTGATTTCTCTTCCATTTTCTGACATATTTTCCATCAAGTATTCATTCATTTGAAGAAAGTAAAATAGCATCTCTGTGATAGATGACTGTGTTTCCTCCTCTTTCTTTTTTTTACATTATAATTATGGGCTTGAGGGATATCAATTAAATGTGGCCAATTACAGAATGCTTCAAAACTAGAATATAAAGTTGCGCCTCCTTTTTTGATCTATTTACTTGCAGCGGAGGCAACAGAGGGAGAGAGGGAGTAATAAGTTTCAAAAACAGCCTCTGTTCCACATGAAAGGGGCATTTGATCATATTTTTTTTATTTTTGTCTTAAAGAGAAAAGCTTGCCAATGAGGAGTCATTCCCCATTAAAGTCGAACAAAATTATCAGGCCTGCATTAAGGAGCTTTAAAAAAAAAAAAAAAACGAGATATGTATCATGCATGTGGATATGCATAAACATGATGGAGGAGCTTAAGTAGAAAATGAGATCTGATGCCGTCGTGAAGAAGAGAAAACCGGCGTGCTCGGAATGCATTTAAATTTAAATATTCATGTCATTATAATTCTGAGGAATGTGGAGCGACCGTATGATATTTTATTGAGGAGGTTTTAAAAAATGAATGCTGTCCCTACTCCTTAATAAAACTCCTTGGCTTTCACTCAGAGCAGTCAGTCACAGACTACTGTGGTCTTTGGTTGTGTGGCAGGAGGGAGCGAGTGAGGTGAGTAGACGGGGAGACAGGTAGAGAGACAAAAGCAGTGGACAGAAAGATGGACGGATAGCAACGGTGGCTTTCTGCCAACATATGGTAAAAGCTGTAACTCACAGAGCTGGCTGCTGGATATCTATGACGTTTTCATACAGTAATGTGCCTGATGGAAGAGTAAGAAACGGGTGAATACAGACATGCACATAATCTTTTTATGCTTCCCCATTTCTACCTCATTCTTGTTTTGTTGTCTTGTTCATTTTTTTGTGAAATGACATCTTCTTTGTACTGTAGTCCTTCCTCTTGGTTGTTTCTGTTTGTGATCTAGAAACTGAAAGCTCACTGCAGTCATTGTAAACTGTAAGCCAGCCCAAATCAGTGTCAACTAAACTCTTAAAATGTAAATGTAATGAGGGTACTTTGCAGTTGTCATGTACTCAAGAATGTGATATTACAATGCACAATGGAATCATGGTGTTATGTTTTCACTCTGAGTCCTAGTCTTCAATTTCAAACAACTTTGACCTGAAAGGGGGGGGGGGGAGTAGTTCTGTCCACAACCCTACAAACCTGCTCTCCATTCAGAAAGAATAGGTGGAGGCGGAGAGGAGGGAGGAGATGGAGAAATAGAATGAAAGGAGAGAAATGAGTCCTCAGTAATTATGCCGTTTGGCTGAAGGGGAGCTACACCGTGTGTGCAAAGAACCTGGGTGTAGTGAACTAAGGGAGGTGGGATTGGTGGTGTTGGGGGTGACTGTCCTGCATTCCTCCTCATGTTAATTATCTTTTGTTTGCCCTTGATAATCCAGAGGCCCGGTGTGCTGCCTTTAATGAAAACCTTGAATCACGAGGTCTACATTTAAGGAAAAGAAGAAAAGAAAAAAAGAGGAGGAAAAAAAAAAACAATGCCGTTGTCATTACTACATCATCAGCATGTGATCAATAATGAATGAAACACACATTAAGCAGGGAGAGGCAGGAGTTTATGAAAATGACTTGTGTGAATAGATTAAATTACGACTATTATTACTTCGCTTTTGATGTAGTGCGTCAAAGTAATTACAAAATGTTTAAAAAAAAAAAAAGAGAGAGAGAGGGAAGAGATGAGGGAAAAGCAGGGAGTCTTCGAGAGTTATAAAATCAAATTTATGTTACTGGGAAAATCGTGTCTCAAGTCGACAGTACTTAATGTATTACTCTAAATAACATTTTCCTTAAAATCATGCCTTTCACATTTCTGAAGAAAGATCATTAGAGTTTGAATAAAGCATTGACATATACATGATGAAATGGGAATACAAACCCCTTTGTGTATGTGTGTGTGCGCTTGCCATGTGTCTGTGTTTGGCATCGAGTCAAACTCTGTGTGATAACCTAGCCATTAGTAGTCCGACTCATATTTCCTCTCTTCTTTGTCCCTGACGTAGCTTTACGATCACCATAAATCTCCCAGCCAAAGTTATCAAGTCCCAGTGTTCAAACCTGCTGGTCCATTAGTTTACAACTCCACCCCGGCTTTTTCTCCCAGAAAATACACAAGGAATGGCATTGGTTATGGATTACACCCTCATAAATCATCACCTCCTTCATCTTCTTCTGATAGAAGCGTGTCATGGTGAATAAGCCAAACAAGATGGCCTCCTAAGAGCTGCGTCGGCGTCAACATGGTGTTTGTGATAGTGGTAGTCAAAGGCTTTGTCAGGGGATTAGGGTGTTGAAGGAACGGCCGCGGTTGGAGCAGCTAATTATCTATATGTTAATGGGACGTCACCACATTCTTTTTTCTGCCCTGCGTCTCAACCCAGTGTGTGTGTTTCCTTACGTGTGTGTGTGTGTGTGTGATCAAGGATGAGTGCAGGGGGAAGGAAGGAGTTTTTGAAATGACATGTACCGCAGTGATTCTCATTTGTTCAGGGGAAGTTTTCAAACTGTGGAAACGATGTTATTACACTTTGCCACAATCGCGCCTGTGTAATGTGCTATTTGCCATGCCAGGCCCGGATTTCGCAGATGGAAATTAGGGGAGAAAATTGCCACTAACTACTCAATTACAGCGCTTGATGGTTAGGCTGACCCCGGTTGGCAGCAATGGCAACACAGAGCCAATCACCTTCCCCAGATGGCATTAAATTAGAATAGGGAAAGAGGACAATTGCACATATTCATCGGAGAAAGACATTTGAATTACCTCAGATGCTTTGGCTTCATATTGAACAATTAAGTGCAGCGATGGGATTTTATGGGATGGTTTGGAGGCAAGGCGCTATGTTAGCATGATGGAGGCGTTGTAAAACGGGCTCTGTCCTTGGATTTTCAATCTGACAATTAAAGGGAACGCTAGTAATTTGAAAATTGTGAGAGTGACTATATTGTCCATTAATCCTGTGACAATTAAGGAAGCATTTAGTTGTCGACCTGGCACAAAATGTTTGGTATGTGATATGTATTAAGCTTTACATAACTTATTCAAGTGCGATGAATTAGGCTGCAAGCGTGCCTTAGTCTTTGCTTCTTTTTTTTCAGAGAAGGTAATTTGATTTGATTCAACTGTTATTCCAAATCCCTAAGTTATGTTTTGAGTCTTCCAGCGCTGGCTTTGGTCTCGCTATTCAGAGAGCGCCACAGCAAAAATATTTTTGATTTCTTGCTCTGCTCTTTTCTCAATGTTTATGCTGTACTTGCAAGGAATAAATTGGGATATCGTGCTTTGATCGGTGTAATATTTCACATTTAAGTTGATGTTTGTGCTGCGTGTGATGCGTTTACCCAGCTGGGAAAGATGATCTCTTTACGGCACTGGAAAGCCTAATGCAATTACCTGATTTATTTTCCAAAGATCACTCCCCCAGTTACAAAGAGGGCAGACATTTAAAACCACAGTCCACATAATCTTTTTTCTTTCTTTCCTGTGCAATAGCGAGACAAGGAAGTTTTGTCCTTTTCCACCAAAGCAGACAATATCAAAATAGCAAACTTGAGAACCACCTTTTGTTTGGAGTTTCATCTCAAAAAGCGTTAAACTGAGCATAGAAACAGTGGAAACATTTGAGCTCTCTTTACACCAGAGCCAATATAACCAGAGCCAGCAGTGCCAGGAGCGGGCCGCTGCGGTTTCACCTGACAACTGGAAGTCGGAGGATCTCTCCTCATGTAATGTTTTTCTCTGACAGAATCTGCAGCATCTGCAAGCCTGTAATCAATGTAAACCACAGTTTAGCTCAGATGTGTTTTCTCCTGCCAACGGGTTCACATGTGTTTACATTGCGGTGGTAGACAAAAGCTTTGACTCAACTGCAGTCAGGAACGGCGTTTTGGCCGCCACTGAAACCACTGGCAGGCTCCACACACATTTATCTCATCTTTATCGCTAAATCAATGGCAGGACTCATAAAGGAGTGAGGAGATTAATTGTTGTAGAGATAATTTGTCTTTCTTCTCAAGGCTTTTTATGTTGCTGTGTAATTTAGGAGCGGGCAATCATTTGCTTTTGTTTTTTTAACCTGTGGAACAACATTGAATCCTAGCATTGGAATCAGTTTAGACATTGTGTGAGTGCGCGTTTGTGCCTTTGTGCATAGTCTGCTATGGAAGTGACAGAAATGCTGATGGAATTCTGATACAGTGGCCTATTCTCACAACTCCATGCAAAATGGCTGCACATTTAGCCAAGGAGGGCACTTTTGGTGTGAAACACACACACACACACACACACACACACACACACACACACACACACACACACACACACAATTCTTACCAACCGAATCAGTAATAACACTGATTCAGTGACTTTTTTTCATCGCTTTGCCTTTTTATCTTGGCCAGGCTGTTTGCCTATGCATCGTCACTGGAGGGGCAAAACACACACACACGTCCTTCCATATTCAGTAGGTGTAACACATCAAAACATTTTCATCATTAAAATGCTTACCATTTGTGGCCTTTGTAGCACAAGAATATACAGTAAATTTAAATATCCCCATCCTCCCGGAGAGCAAAACAAAGAGTGCTATTAGTTCTTTATAGTAACGGAACGGCATCCCAAGGTTCTGCGTGGGGACCTACCTTTTGGGATCAATTATGTGGCCACAGGCTCTTTTTAAAAGAGCGGCACCTGATTAAAACTCTGCCGGTTTCCCAAGGTCCCTTTGTGTGGAGTGCCGGAGCTATTTATTAGCATATTGTCTTTTAAAGGTCATTGTCTGTTTTGCACGGCCCCACTCTATCTAGAGTAGGTCGCCGTCAGATTCACCTGCTGTTGTTCTGCACCACTTGCTGGGGTGTGATTTTGGGGGGGGGGGGGAGAAAGAAGAGGCAGATCTAGAAAACTTATGTGCTTTTCACCCCCCTGGGGACTGCAACAGGAGTGTTTATGCAGAAGGAAAAAGGCACACATATACACAGTTCCATTGTGGAGGATCACTGAATGCTGCCACGGCCGATGGGGTTTTTCTCCTTACTTTTTCTTCCATATTCCCCCACAACCACATAGGAATGTAGCCCCCCACCAGCTAGGTGTGAGCTGCTACCTCTGTCTAAATCAGTTGTCCCGGAAGTGGCTTGACAAAAGAAGGGAGCTTGTTGAACATTGGCACACATCAAAGAGAGGCAGAAGAAAAACTGAGGCTGGCTGGTGTGGCTCACCGCGGCAGACGGTGGAACGTCGAGGGCTTCTTGGGGATGAAGCCGTTGGAGATGGCGGTAATAGAGGGGGGCATAGAGGGAAAGAGAGAGAGGCCCTCGGTGGGACAGAAAGAGACCTGCCTGTTCGCCTCAGATGTAATAAATGTTGGCTCCCTGTAGACTCAATTAGAGCGCCCACGTCAAGGGGTGGGTGAGGAGGAGGAGTTGGGAAGAGAAAAGAGAGAGGAAGGATAAGGAGAGAAGAGAGGGAAGGCAAAGGAGGAAATGAAAAAGAGTCCTGGTCTGCCTGTACACACGTTACTTTTAACCCTCTGTACTTCCATATAATTGCGTTGCATGTCACCTTGCATATGAATAGTTTCCACCAAGCAAAGCTTGCTTTCCACTGAATGGCAAATCACACCTGTAACATGTTTCATTATGTCCATCCCGATCCATACTCCCCAACTTACCCGAGCCATGTCATGTAAACAGCTTATCTCAACCAGGGAAGCAACGTGTGTGTTCCTACATGTCCTGATAAAGTGGCTGCTGTTAAAAGCAAGCCTTACTTACAGCATGAAAGTTCTGTTGGACTTTGGTAGAACTTTGAGTGGTTCTTGGCCTGGAAGCAACATGACCTAACAGTTCACTAAAATTTAACATTATGGGGGGTTCGGATGGTCCGGTGAATGAATGAACAACGCACAGCAACACGATCCACACTAGCACAACGCAAGTAGCGCATTGGAACTGACTGCCAAGCTAACTTATGCCACAGCCGGCCAAATTGAAAAAAGGAAAGCCGCTGACCTACCTTACAGGTTCCAGACAAGGTGAGTGGAGGGTCCGAGTTTTAAACTGATTAGGTGTAATGTTTTCATAACCCAATGTGTACTTCTAGCTTTGGTTGCTCAAGACCGTAGGCTACACACAGCTACGGATTCGACCAAAACAAACAACCTAAGTCCTGCCTTCCACTTCCTGTTAATACGTCTTTTTATTTTGGAATTTTGAATAGAGTCCGTTATTTTGGAGCATTTCGCTGCCTCCTCCTCCATAATTTTTTTTTTTCCTTTTGAGTCTGACCTTCTCAGCGCCACCTTTCCCTTTGCTTTTTTGGCTTTCCATCATTACACATTGTCTGTTAACGTTACCGATAGACTTCCAAACGTGACAAGGATAAAAAGAGGTGTTCGATGGCTTTACGGCATAGGCCGACCAGGGCTATACCATTTGGGGAGGGGCCGCTCACTGATCCCCCTATATTTCTGAAAATCCTAGACATGGTTGTGACCTGCACTTCGTTAGTGCTTTCTGATTAGCCTGTGTTTGTATTGAAATAAGAGGCTGCTGCGGCCCACCGTACAGATTGAGCAGAGGCTGCACAGTTTGACCAGCGGGCAGCGGCCGCACACCAGGCCGCCGGGTGGTGTTGCTAAGAACTTGCAATGTATAACTATTATCAGCCGGCCCTCGCGGCCTCGAAACATTACCGGCCCACCTGAAAAAGTCTACTTGCATGCTGCATTAGAAATCTTGTTGTTAGTCGGGAAAGCAGGTGGCTGGTGCAACATCTTGTTTTTCGCATGAGACACATGGCTGTCACAGCCACCCTCAGGTCATCTGCCAGAGTTAGTACTGACAAGGACCACAGTGCATTTTATTTTTTTGTATTCTGAAAAATGCATCGTAAAAACATCATCACTGTTATTAATGTCATGCAATTCCCCAAATGTGTCTCATGTGTTTTTGTAACGTGCTAAGACTTGCAGGCTTTCTGCAGTAGTGTAAATGAGATTCAAATTTGGGGGGGGGGGACAAAAGTGTGGAGGTGAGTACTGTGTTTGCTGTGACACCAAGAGACAACGAGGTGCCTCTAAATCTGCTGTTTCTTCATCTCCCTTTTTTAAGCAAAAGTGCCACTTCGACAAATTCAAGGAGAAGCGAGGGAGATGATCTGTGCGTTTTGAGGTCACAGGGGAGAGAGGTTCTTACTGTTTTACATCCTCACCTACTGGGATGACTTCACTTTTACTTGATGAGGATAGGTGCGTGTGTATGTGTTGGCGAACTTCCGTACATACAATATGAGACCTGATGTCTACCACGATATACTGTAAAGATGATCCTTTAAAGTGAGGACAACGTGCTGATCCTCACTTCTTTACTGGGCTATTTGAAAGTGAATGCTTGAGTTTATGGTTAATATAAGAACAGAAGGAACTGAAGGTCCCTAGAAGCATAGTTATACAATATTTTGTGTCGTGTAGTAGATGGGCTGCTGTGTCTCTGCATTGATGTGTATGTAATGTGTGCGTGCACGAGTGAAACACTCGCTCCAACTCTGAGCCAGACACAGACAGGTAAAGAAATAGCATGAGAGAAAAAGAGAGTCTGTGCTGTGTGTTTGTGTATGTACTGTATGTGTGTGTGGTTGGGTGTGTGGGGGTGGGGTGTAGGGAGGGGTAGAACAGGGATCATGAGTGACTCCAGGCATCCAGCCACATCTGACTTTGATTAATTGGCCTGGCGTTCTTCTGTCTCTTCTCTGGGCAACCTGACAAAAAGGTAGACCATAGGACAGCACAACACCACCAGGGATGATCTGTCTTTTCACTCTCTCTCTCTCTCTCTCTCTCTCTCTCTCTCTCTCTCTCTCTCTCTCTCTCTCTCTCTCTGCTCGCTGTCAGCAGGTAAAGAAGACACACTCCATAGAGCTTTGCCAAGTTAGCTCAAATCACTCAGGCACACCCAAAATGACTGTCCACGGCGGGAGGGGAACGTAACGCAGTTCATTGTTTAGTGAAAAAGATTCAGGATGTATACATCTTTTGTACAGAGTGGGTAAGACCGTTAAGATCTCATCAAGTTCTGAGGATGTTTAATCTTAGAAGTCATGCTATTTTGAAGCATATCTGTAAAACACACAATATGTCATCAGTAAAATATTGCAGGATTGGTGCGTACGTGTTTGTACTTTGTCATCTGTCAGAATTGAACTTTGTCCTTTGTAGGTGTTACAAATGATTTACAGATACTGATGCAGTTAGCTCTGAAGTGTTAGCTTTTAAGTGGACTTACAGGAAAAAGTCGACAGTAGATTGATGGTGATACGGAGAATAAAAGCGTTTTCTTTCTTCTCTCAAAAGATCTCACTCATAAAAAGTGAGACTGTTAACACTTTAAATCAGAGGCAGAAGTACACACCTGTTGAAAGAAGAATAGCATGGATTTTCTCCACATCTTAAAGTGTTTGCATTGCATGCATCCGTCATCCTCAGACCACTTAATTAGCACACCATATATTGGGACAAAGGGAGAGTAAAGACTATATCTATCTAGCACATATAATGCCACTCAGGCTCTCTGTGGTGACTGTGTGGGAGAATGGGAGAATCTTGCAGGGATTCTAAATGCAGCAGAATGGAAGATTGAAAGAGAGAAAGCTGCATGGTGGAGCCACTTCCCTTTTATGTAGTGTTGGGCTTTTGTAATTTTTTAAATGTTTTTACGGCCAGGTGAGAGCTGTGTCTGTTGATGTTAGCTAATTTTGCCATACAAGTTTGGGGATGTCACAGTACTAGTTTGGTAAAACAACAACTGCTACTTTTCATATCATTTTAATTAAGCTTGGCGTTAGTTCATGCAGGACACGGAAGGCATACACCCGCTGATTGAATTATCACTCCTATCAGACACCCACCAATCACAGCCATTCTTACGTCAAGGCCGTCCTTTTAAATATGCCTCCCTCCTCACCGGTCCCTGTTGTAGTGTTGTAGTCTATATCCACAACGTTCCACTTTCATGGTTGCTGCGATGCTGCCGGAAATTCCGCTAGATGTCCTTTTTGGCTGGATGTCCGTTACCTTCCGCTTTCTTTGTGTTGGACTGCGGTGGATTTATGACTATGGTTAACTGCTCCTCAGATCTCTGCAGGGTAAATCGAAACAGCTAGCTAGACTATCTGTCCAATCTGAGTTTTCTGTTGCACGACTTAAACAACCTTTTGAAAGTACACGTTCTACCAAAACAAGTTCCTTCCTGAGGCTATTTTGCAGCGGCACAGAGGCTTCGTTTGGCGCTTAGCGCTGCCCAAGACGATTGTGATTGGTTTAAAGACATGCCAATAAACCAGAGCTTGTTTTTCTCCCATTGCAGGATGCTGTGTGGACTAGCCAGACCCTCCTCCGCAGCACTGTGGAGGAAGGTCTGGCAATGCGAGACTACTGCTACACTGACGCTGCTTCACTCACTGCTGCTGCTGGCAACGTTTTGCGTCCCCCGCCCCATCCTCCACCTTCCTTGTTCAGAGTCCTAACATGACTCAAAAGTTTAAAATGGTTTTCAGGTTTTCAATGTCTTTCTTTTGGGTCACTCTTTTTTTACCGGGGGGGGTTCTGCATGGTGCTCCCTGTTTCAGCTGAGCATGCTGCTTGGCTGATCCAGGGAACATTATCATAGTTGGAGCCCTAACCCATAAGTCCTGAAAAAGTGAGTTTATTGTGGCTTTGAAAAAAGTTAAATAAATGTGTACAAAAACAAAATGTTAAATGATTCATACTGTCCTCAAAAAAAACAAAACAAGGTATTGAAAAAAACATATAGCCAGATAAAATGGCCTGTGTGTGTTTTGCAGAATTTATTTAAATCAAGGTCCAATGAATGAGTATTTGCTGATGGAGTGATGCTGCTGCTGCAGCTCCTTGTGCTGTTGAAAATAGTGATACAGTTGGTAGTAAGATGTTTGAGTAAAACATGCCATTCTGAAATGTAATTAATCTGCAAATTTAAAATTGTTGCTTCAAACTCTGAATCACAAAAATGTTTTAATTCCAAATTGGAGACCAACGACAGGTTTGCTGATTGGCTAAAAACCTTCGCCGGTAGTTTCCAGCATATTAGCCTTTCAGCTCCCGACAGAGGCTACATGGTGTTAACATGCAGAAACAAGTGGCATGTATGACTGCCAAGTCTCCCTCCCCTCTCCTCCCCCTCACCACCTCTTTCCCCTTTTCCTCCCATCCCTTCTACCATCAGTGTTTAACCCTGCTCAATTTACCCGTCTGGATGAAACAATACTTGTGATCAGCGCATGTAATGGCACCTTATTAACCCCAATTACCACAATTAAAACCCTGCTGCCACTGGGCCCCTTTCAAGTCTTAATTAATCAGATGGCAGCGAAGAGGCCGTTTGGTCCCCCCCCACACACACACACACACACACACACACACACACACACACACACACACACACACACACTTGTACACACACTCAACATGCTGGCACTCATTCACACACCTTCTCCCCAGTCTTGACCGACCATGTGGCCTCGCTAAAAAGCACATCTGGCGGAACAAAACGTCTCCATGCTGGCAGACAAATGCCTCCACTTTACAAATGAAAGGCAAGCCTCTCTCTTTCTCTCTTTCTCTCTCTCTCTCTCTGCCTGTTTCTCTCTCTTACTCTCTCTCTCTTTCCATCTCTGTGATGTGGGTATAATGAACGTTACAAGCCCCCTTGGCACAGTGCCTTATTGGGAGGGTTTGGAAAGCTGCCCAGTTTGTTCCTCGCTAATTGCTTAATTGATGCATTGTTTTTACTGATGATACGGATTTGCCCCCCCTCCCTCTTCCCTTTCCCTCCCTACCGCTTCACATGGATACAGATACAAAAGGAATTACACCCTATTAGCAAGTCATGGTCCCTTTCAGCAGACTGTATTAGAGACTTAAAACCATTGTGACGGCTCCCCTAATTGAGCACAACCACTTGATGGAACATAATGCCATGTAAATAAAACCGCTTCCCCCTCCTGCTTACGTTTCATAAGCAGCCGCAAGAGACAAATGAATATCTAGCTGCTATAGTGCTAACAAGAGACTCTTTTATGGCCATTGCAGGAAAAAAACACTTAAAGATTGCTTGGAAAGAGGCCTTATTTGTTGATTGGGGCATTAACTCTCATTGCCATCACCAAGGCTATAACTTGCACACTGCGTATCCAGTCCAGATAAATAAATTGCATTTAGTTAGTGTGCTGCAGTTCTTGGCGTGTTAAATTAGCGGGCTAAGGGCTAAAGAAGGCCTATCCTGGGAGAGAGGTTGGAGCCTGTTGCTTAGGAGAATACACACGTTGTTTAATGCATTCCTCTTTTTCTCTAGATGTCTCTCTATCCTCTCAATCTGTGTTTCACTTCGACTAACACAGAAACGGGCACACACTCATACGCTAGCATGTGCACTTGCACACACATAGCCTTCTGCATATTCCTACTGATGCTTAGGATAAAGAGGATGTTTTTTCTCTCCATCCGAGTGTTTGTCCCTGGCTTTCCCTCTCTGACGGCTCCCTGCCAAAAGGGGCCAGGAATCAGCCAGATGAAGGAGAGCCTGGTCCACTGAGAGATGCCGAAGACACAAACACATACATTGTGACACATGCGGTCACAGACATAGACGCTTGTACCCATACACATCGTGCACACAAACAAACACACAGGTACAGGCACATATGTACACATGCACCCACAGTAAGACATGAACACACGCACGCACACACACACACACACACACACACACACACACACAAACACGCAAACACTTCAATGCCTCAGAGAGTGTGAGAGAGAGCTAGAGAGAGTTGGATGTTATTTATTCATCAGTCTTTCTTGTAGTAAGGAGGCAACAAGCCCCCGGAGCTGTAAACACACAGAGACTCAGGCCTCAGTGAGCTCCAACCCTGGGAATAACAAGTGGTCCCCATATACAATCATGCACACATGCATGTGGGACACCTGCACAAACATACATGCAGGGGTGTCAGAGCCCTGGCAGCAAAGACAAGAAAACATCCTCCCTGGGACTGAAGGAAGACAAAAGCAGACTACAATGCGAGACAGGGTTTCAACGATCTATCCGGCATATGTAAACCAGCGTTACACTATCACAAAAGAACAGCAGACCTGATTCTGCAGCATGATAAATTGATTTTTCTGCTTTCATACTTACTTTGGCTGAATATTAATTGATTCGGGCGGGCAGGATTGGATAGGAGGGAGGACAGGCAAGGAAATAATCGGAGTCTAAAAGAAAAAAAGAAATGTGCTGAAGGAATGGGATCTGGCATCCCTGTGTAAAAATAGCATCCCCTGCAAACACATTTGCTATTATCTCGGTGCAGCGTGAAGTGGCGCAGGCTGTACTCCGGCCCCCCTATGGAGCCAGACGGCAGCATTTACGTGAAGGCTGAGCAGGAGAGGGGAAATTAGAAGTATTGTGACCTGCCTTTCTTCAGGGTTTATTGCATTATCATAATGTGGTGAGAGAGCAGTGATGGCGTCAACTGACATCTGTGGTGCGAACAGTCTTCGGTGTCTCTGCAATTGTAATTTTCTTACCATCTTCCTGTTTCTCTTTATTTCATTCATACTTTTAAGTCTTTATATATTGTACTTTCTTCTTGCTTTCTTCTCACTGCCAGCCTGTGTGTGTGTTGGTGTGTGAGAATCAGCAGCAGCAGGCCCACCCAAGCGGGCCACACTGGGCCAGAGAGGACTCACTCTTCGTTCGTCAGATCTACGGGGACCTGCTCCAAGCAGATGTTCACAACCCCCCTGAGTTTGTTTGTGAGCACTTACATACAGAATTTCTGTAATGCATATGTGTGTGTGTGTGTGTGTGTGTGTGTGTGTGTGCGCGCGCGCGCGCGCGTGCGTGTGTTTGCATTTCCCTTATTCACGCGCCTACACATGCAACGGCATTCCGATCCACTTTGTGATTTCTGCCACCTCAAGCACCCTCTCCTTCATTGCTCTGTGACCGAACACCTGCTGTATAGCCATCTTTTAATGAGCGATTCACCTGAGAGAGGAGGGATGAGGAGCAGGAGGGGGAGAAGGATTTCATGGGTCTTTATGTTTTTTCTTTAGCGGTGCCACCTGTGCTGTGTAAAGAGATGTAAAGCGCAATCTGCGGAAGCGCAAGTTTGGCTTTGATTAGCTTTGCAATCACACCGCAGACACAAAACAATAAGTGATGTATTAGCAAGACGAGGCGCACATTCCCAACATGCCACCACCCCCCACGCCGCACACACAGGACACTGTCCTCACCGCACACAAGAGCTGTCTATTTACCATTTTCCATACCGGGTTTAAAACAAAAAACAAATGGGTGTCCTCCATAGCATGCTACCTAGGAGAGAATAGCCACTCTTTCCATTATTCTCTCTCATCTCCTCTGCTCTCCTCTCGTTATTTTCACTTCTCACTCCTTAATATTACTTTGAGGGTGTGGGTCTGGCTACAAGTGCGTGTGTGTATGTGTAGAGTGAGGGGTGCTCAGTCTGAGCAGCGAAGAGGTGATTTGTAGCAGGGGCCTCTAATACAATGCTCACTTCAAAAGCTCCTTCAGTATGCTGCACACAAGTGCTCGCCCGCACTCTGGGCCCAAATCAGCGGGTGTGTTCCTGCTTTGCGCGGCATTAACCTAACATTTCCCTCATCCTCCTCATACATTATGTCCTTTGAATTTGTGTACCTAATTAGACCTTTGGGTTTGCTCAAGCGGCTTGTCTAATTTATTTGGCACGCATTCACCAAGGTACATGCACTTTTTGTCCCCTCTCTGTCAAATAAAATGCTGGGCGGCTGCTTTGATAAATGAGGTGAGTTTTATGTGTGTTGGGTTTTATTTGTGTTCTTCCAGGCTGAGGGATAAGATTATTCCGTGAGATGTTGTTTTGTTTTGCCTATACCTGTAGCTAAAATCAGCCTGCTCTTCCTTTTTGAAATTTCTGTTTTAACTCTGCGTAGCACAAAATGAAAACAAGTTTTCTCCTGAAGCAGCAGACATGCTACAGTTTCTACAATTTATCACATCTTTTTCTGAGTTTTACGTGTAATTTCTTTGACAGTGAAAAGACTGACACATCCATTGAATGTACCCCCAATACACTGAAGGCTGATCAAATAGGCTGACTTTATTTGTACGTACACCATTAAAAGCCTCAGTGGAGATGTTTTCTCTCTTACAGTAGGAAGAGGGAGGAGGGGGGGTGGCGGCTTTGCGTCCCGCTAGTGCAATTTCTACAAACAGTCACAATCAATTAGCTAACCGGATTGGGCTAAAGCACCGTTTATTTCCAGATGAGGATTTAACCGTACATGAGAGGGGAAATGTTCTGAATTGTGAAATATTGATGGTGTTTGTGTGAATGCCTTTGCTTATGTCTCTTTTAAACTGTTTATAAATTCTAATGCGGGGCCTTTGGACTCCTGCAGCTTCGGTTTGTTAGCATTTAATGCAGAAGGGCGGGGAAGCGATGGGCAAATAAGCAAAGGCCTGCAGAGATTGCTAAATCGAGCTCTGAAGTGCAAATGAGCTTCTTCCTCTCTTGGTTTTAGATTATGTTTTTTTATAACACACTGACGTTAAAACATGGGACATGGAAAACATGTTTATTTCAACTAATATTAGCATCCGTGTCAGAGCCACAGTATGGCCAACAAAAAGATTTCTCCCTATAAAGCTGAGGTGCTTAATTAGATTATATCTCAGTTGTGCTAATTCCATGTTGTGCCATTAGTGCTGTATAATATCACAGGGCACCATAGCTCACTAATGACTTCCATCTGGACTTTGTTGTTTGCGTTTTCAAAAGTCAGACAACTATGTGTCACGAGACAACTATAAAAGGATATGTATTACTCCCAAATGACGAAGACACAGTGCAACGTTTGAATTAACAGCCTGCCGGTGTTTATATTTGGGCAAAACTATGTTGGAACCTTTCACCTTCTAAAAGCCACTGGCACAGCTTGACCGTCTTTTTCCTCTCTGCTGGCACAGCTTGAGTCGAGGCCTGATTAAAAAGCACAGACGTTGGCTGGGTCTTCTTGGGAGGTAAGAGCTAGCTAGGAGCCTGGCCGGGGCCTTGGGGAAATAAAGATCTGGATCGGGCCGATTTGAGTAGATAGTGCTGTAATTACAGGCATCCCAGATCTCATCAGTAGATATAGCAGGCCCAGAGCTTATGGGAATGTGATAAAGATAGAGTCCTGTGTATTGGCAGGCAAGCGTGGTGGATGATGTAGTGAGTGGGGGAGTCATTGTGTCAAATTTACAAAATCACATCAAATAGTAAGTCACTAACTGCATGCCATCCCCTTTAATGCTCCCAAAATAAATGTATGCCATTTGAAACAGAAATTGGTTGTTCTACATACATTACTAATCAGCTATTTTGCTGCACGTTACTGTAGCTGAGCCAGTTGGAATTATTCAGTTTTACAGCCTCACCTTTACTCTTTTCCCCTCTCTTTATTTGCATCTGTCTCCACCATTCCTCCCTCTCTCTGTGTTTCTTAAAGTCAATTTATATAGGAAATCTGATGAAAATTATAAGGGAGAGGATGATTATTGAAGGAGAGTAATTTCACCCACTCCGGTGATGGACACTAATAGGACTCCCATTGTTGTTAGCATTTAGCCTGTCCTGATTGCCTTGTTTTTCATGGCTGCATCTTGAGGTGGGTCTGCATCCTGCCAAACCTCCAGGCCTCCATCCCTCCTCCTGGGTGACATTTCAGACGGGGCCCTGAGGGCATTCGAAGGGGAGGCATCGAACAAGGTAATTGCGGCGAGGTTTCCCCTCACTAAATTAACCTCTGCTCGGAAATTTATTGGCCAGCCGCTCTCCGGAATTATTTAAACTTGCCGTTATTTCTGTGTTGAGCAGAGAGACGCTGTGGCTTTATATATATATATATATATATATATATATATATATATATATATATATATATATATATATATATATATATATATAATATTTTTTTTTTAATTTCTTGTCTATTCTTCTCTTTACTCAGAGGTTTGACTATGTAGATATGTAGGATGTTTTAGGGAAAAGACAGCAGCCAGTAATTCATTACAGACAGAGCCAAGCTTTTGGAACATTTTTAACTGCTCACCTGTGGAAATATACATGAGGTTGCGTAGTCTTGACGGCTGGGTGAAGTCAGTGCACTCCCAAGGGTCAAAACCAGGGCAGAAAACAGTACTTACACTGTCGCTAATGTATGCTGCTTAGGAAGAAAGCAGAAGGAATTTGTCTTCTTTTTTTTTGGCATTTCCCTTGGCTGCCTTGTCCCTCCCATTTTGTCCATTTCAACCTGACTTATGACTTCAGTTTAATAGTTGTAATAATACTGCTTATTATGGCCATGACATTATACATTCCACCATTTCCCTCCATTGCTCTCAGAATAGCTGTTTTTTTTTCTGAGGGGATCAAGCAAGCTCTAGGTACAAGGTATGCTGTTCCACCTGGACAGAGGTTTTGGCAGTATTGACTTTCTGCCAGAAACACAACTGGCACATTTGTTATATTTTCATAACTATCATTACTGCACACCTCAAGAGTCGGACCCCACACATGCAGCCTATAAGGTCTGAATGGGTGCCTTTTATGGCATATTAGAGCAACTGTGTGGAAATCAAATGTGCGGAGTATTAATATTTAAGTGGAATATTAAGGCATGTCAAACCATTAGGAACCATGAACCTGACCTTCTCTAAACTTTCCTGACCATTGTTTTAGATAGGGTAGGGATAAATTGATATGCTGGAAACCTTTTTGCGGTCTACTCATGTCCCTTATATGGCATATTAAATTATCCTGTGTTCAGTTACAGGGGCTTGACTAATGTGAAAGTGTCTCCTTCGCTGGTTGTGTAACTGAAATATGTCGACCGGTTCTGAATAAACATCAATCTCTGCGCCTGTGCCTCTTGATGAAATGATTGGCCAAATCGTAAAGCGGAGACAGCTGGTGGGGTAATGTCAGCTCGGCCGGGACGGACAGTCAGCGCATCATGATTTACATTGCATCTGGCATTTTGGCCAACCGACGGAGGAGAGTATCAGTCAGATTTATTTGACTTTTCTTTCCTCTCTTCCTCCTCTCCTCAGCTCTTTTTCTCAGCTTGCTGACAGGCCCTCAAGTCATTCTAGTGTGTCTACACATGTAAAGAGCTCCTTTAAGGAGGGAGTTAGGAGGTTACACTCTTCCCTTTTTTTCCCCCTACCCTCTCTCATTCTTTCTGTTTCTGTCTCTCATTGGAGCGCTGCCAATTTACCGGCATAGTCCTTGACGAGGAGTGCAGATAGGAGATGGGAGACAGGCAGAGACAGACTCTCACTCCTCTGACCAAGGTGAGTTTGTTGTCTGTATACTCTGCATAACCATTTGCACATTTCTCTTCCCTTTGCTCTATCTTGCATTCACCCAGCGAGCACCTCATGGCCCTCATCCCATCATCCCTTACCGCACCAATTTGTGAATCAGCTTATGATAATGGCCCGATCATAACGGAGCCCATTGAAATGAGATCGGCTGCGACAGTGCTGACCTTTCGGCGGAGGCAGAAGTGGTAAAGCGCCCACACCGTAACAAGGTCTGTTGAGTAAGCAACTTGCAAGGCAAGGTTACTGTCCCTGGGAAAATGTATGAGAGAAATAAGCGAGCGAGCGAGCGAGCGAGAAAGACAGTGTGGGGGTGGGTGTGTGTGTGTGTGTGTTTGAGTGAGAGACAATGTCCTGATTGTGATTTCGCAAGTCGATTAACTTCTGTACGTGCCGTGTGTGTGTGTTGTGGATGTTCTGCTGATGCGGATGGTTTTAACAGCGTGCAGGACACTGACGGGCGGGGCGGGTTGATGCAGATGATCTTTACGCACCAGATGGAGAAGCATCAATCTCAGGTGAATGGCCCTGCTTCTTCCACTGAAATCCACTCCTTTATCAACAAGGGGTAAGAAGGGTAGAAGTGATGTACGCTCAGCACAGCATACACCGATGTGCGGGTTAGTCGTGCAGAGACTATACATTTTAACATTTACCATGGTGTGTTTGTGTACGTGTCCATGTGTGCCGTCGCAAAAGACACATTTTCCTCACATATATTTCTTAATTTGATTGTACACACACATTCACACTATCCCAGCAGTTTCCTCAGATGTGTTGGCCCTCCCTCCATATATACAGCTTGCTTTAGCCTTGCTGACAGGACCTGTAATGGAGTTTGCATCACCAGTCTGACTGACTGGCCAACGGATTGCCCACTTGACTGACTGTTTCACCTAGCTGGTGGAGCATGAAGCAGCCAGATCACTTTTACATGGAGCCTGCTGCAGATGACTCTGTTTGTGTGGTGTGTTTGTGTGTTTTCTTTTTCTGTATCTTCATGTGTCGCTGTCTGTTTGGATGCATGCGTAGGTGTGTATGCGCATCTCTCTTCTTTTGCGTACGTCTGCCTGTACGGTGACACAAAAAGAGGTGCGGGCGCACGATCAATCTTCATTTGGTAATTTATGAAGGCGTCCGCTTGTCAAGTATCCAGCGGCGTCTGGTACAACTCATTCTGCTGTGCTGGAGGGGGGAACCCCGGGGTATCTGCGCCTCCTGTCACCTCCCCTCCTTCCTCATCGCCCTCTCGTACAGTGCCTGCTGCCGTCAGCAGCCCAGAGGCATAGCAGAGAGAGAGACGGAAGACGAAGTGAGAGAGGAAGCCAGCCAGGATTAACCCTGTGGCCACCCACGGCAGGTGCTGAAGCAGCCACGCGTCCAGCCTCATTAAGAAAAGGGAGAGAGGGCAGCGTGGCAACAAACACAAGTGGGAAGCCGGCAATGTAGATATTATACCTACTGAACACAAACCCACACACATCTATTAAACCGTGCCTCAGAGACACTTTCTGTCCATTTTTGTCCCCTTATTTCTTGACCCATCTCCTCTTCCTGCTCTCCCTCGTATTCCCCTCTCCCTATTTTTCAACTACTTGTACTACTTTCTCTCCAGGATTTATTGCATTATGTCCTCACCCCCCATGGCTCCAACTCTCCCCGGCTCTCTTTTCTCCCCGACTGGGCCCATAGGTGGGGCTGGCTCAGTCTGGCAGGCAACGGTGTTAGGCCATGGGCACCTGGGCACGATAATTGTTGACACTTGGGGTTCTGGGGAAACCGGAGAAAATGTCAACCGGTAATTTGACCTGCAACACAGGAAGCACAGCACTCGGAACCAGGGTGAATAGGCAACAATTAGACAACTTAATCAGCCTGAACGTCTGGGACTTTGTGTCGATGCGTTTGTATATGACTGTGTGTTTCTGAATGTACATTTTTGTGCACATACACCCAATGTGAACTGCATTGAGTTTGTCTAAAGCTGACTCTCTAGTTTTTAATCATTTTAATCTTATTGTGGTCTAAGTCCTGTTTTGCGGGCAGAGCACGTCTTTTCTCAAGTTCACCCTTTGATGGAAAGTAGCACTAACTGCAGTACTGCAAGAATCTTAGAACACAGTTCAGTCTATTACGAGCAGTTTCAACATTAGTCTTTTTACATCAGCGCTATTTAACTTGAGCTTGTTAATAGGGCTGCAGAACTGCCCTCAATCATTAATCATGTAAAAATATAGGAATCAGAAGAAGAAAAAACCCACTTTGATCCTGATGCGTTGCTGAGTGCTTGCAATTCTTCCTATTTGCTCATCTCCCAACCTGTTTCTTTGCCATTTATTTTATCAGTTGATTAAAGATTGAAATTTGCTTTTAAGGAAATGTTTCTGAAATTAGTGTGGTCAGGACAGGGGTTATGGTGGTCTCCTGGTATCTTTTTTTCCCCCTAATTTCTGTGGATGGTCCGTTTGTGTGACGACATTTCATGTGGTGAATTATTCAACGCACTAAGCAGCACTTTGGGCCAGTTTCCCCCAGTCGGCATCTTTGATTGGGAAAACGGGGGCTGATTTGTGAACGATAGCCCCGGGGCTGCTGGCCTAGGGCGAGCTTAGAGGGGGGCACTGGCCTCGGAGCCCATTCCTGGCCCCAGGGAGGGAAGGTCCGGCCACGGCCGCCGGGCCTTCCGGTCTCCAAAAAAAAAGAGTCCTTGCCTGTCCGCACCTATCAGCCCTGCCTCTGGACATGAGGTGTGATGCAGTAGCGGATCCACAGAGAGTATCAGACGGATGAGGCGCTTTCTGAGCTGCGTCTCTCCCCTCAGCCTGAGCCTCTGTCTCCCGCGGCTGCCTGGGCAATTTGTCGGTCGACCTGCCAGGAGCAGAATGCAAATCCTCACCGGAGGAGATGCACAAGGGCCTCTGTGTGTGTGTGTGTGTGTGTGTGTGTGTGCGCCTGTGTTGCCCAGCAGTCTTTTCTATAACAGCCTAACAGGATAACTGTCATGAAGACCTCAGTGTATCATTGTGTGTGTGTAATGTATCATCTGGCTGCTATAGTAGCACAGTCTCTCTCTCTCTCTCTCCCCCCCCTCTCTCTATCTCTGTGCTAAGACACGACTCTCCTTCACTGCTCATCAACCCACCGCTCCTAATTTATAGATGGGCATAAAATCTCTGTATTTTCGCTCACCCTGCCAACCTTCCGCCTACCCCTGCATAGCACCAGCATGACAAAATAGGACACATGCTGTTAACCATGTTAAAGTTCTCTTTTTTTTTTTTATCCTTTTCTTTCCATTTCCCCTGCTCCCTTGTTTCAACCGTGTGTCCCCCCCCACTCCTCCTCTCTCAGACAATAGGGCTACACATACGCCCTCTTCTTGTAAATGATGACTAGGTACTCATCTGGCGAATCGACTGACCCACACCACCTGGGTCAAACTTTTTTTTTTTTTACATGTCAGAGTTACAGACAGACAGACAAAATCGTCACGCAGAGAAAGATAAATGAGTGAAATGCCAAGACAAGCAACACGGTGCTCTCCAGACGCCACAGAGTTCAGAGAAGTTTTCAAGGACGACTCCATACACAAGATGAAAGTGATCTTCTGGGCTCTCATCTCATCTTCACGCTCATATCCAAATACCACCTGGCTCATTCTGTGCTGTCAGCACTTTTTATCTAAAAAATTAATACTTTTTTTTTTCTCTTTCTGGTCAGATAGGGGTACTTTATTCGTTGCGGTTTGCCCGGAGTCCTCCGCATCTTTGGAATGTGAAAGATTTGAAGGAACGGATAAAAGGCACTTTTCTAATCAACATTTTTTTTTTTCCTTAAGCGCTTCTTTCTTTTTAAAAGCTGTTTTTCATTATTTATAAGTGTTCTGAAGGTGCTACTGAGCTGATTTCTTTCATGAGGCCTGATATGAAGCCGATGGAGCTTGCAGAATTGATTAGATAAGCTTGGAAATTACAATGTTGAGCACGCAGTGCTCTGAAATGTGCTCTAAAATGCACCAAATGCGAATATTAATACCCAGGGCTTATAACCACATATTTGAATGCATGTGGAAGTTGATCTATGAAGTTTCATGAACTGTCCAGTATGCATTGGCATATATTACTGATCAAATAAAATGTCACCCCCTCCTCCCTGAACGTCATTGGATTGATGGTGACGGGTGGGTAATCGCAATTTCATCATTAGCAGTCGAACATTCATAGCTAATCTCTGTTTTACTGAATAATTCTGAAAGATGTTAATCAAACATACGAAAGCATATTTGAAATATTTAACCAAACGATATTAATGAAGATCAAAGGGTAGGCTGTTTTTAGCGGATGTTATGCGAAAGGCCTGGGTAATAGCTGGGTCCATAGGAGCACATGAAACACTTTGTCTTCTGCTAAATATTTCATGCTCAGTACCTGTTGTATGGTGCTTAATGAGCTATGGGGCAAAAAAGGTGATTTATCATGCAAAGTTTTCAAAGGAAATGCAAATCCACACACACACACACACACACACACACACACACACACACACACACACACACACACAGGAACACACATTCCTTGCAATTTTCTAACACACGTTTTTCCTCAAGTAGCATAGCCATAGCCGTGCCATATTTTCCGGGGTGAATATTTTAGCCCTGAAGAAAAGCAAACTCAAGTGAGAGCAAGAATCAGGGGTCAATGGTGTGTCTTTAAAGAAACTTTGCCTCTCTTTGCTTCTCTACTCAGCTCTGTTCCTCCCCCGAATACTAATATCAGCAGGGAAAGCGAGAGAGGGAGAGATGACAGAAACATTGTGGACGTATAGTGTCAGGGAGAGGGGTCGGCCTAGGGCAGACGCATGGTAATGCGCGCCCATTAACAAAATGTATCCTACTTGCTGTCGACTCCTTTCAGCAGCAGCAGCGCCCAAAGTGTAAATGCTTTTTTATTTATTTTTATTTTCATCTTTTTGTTTGAATGATATATATTGAGAGAATGATATAAGTACAAAGAAGAAAATGAATTGGATGATTGAAAACCGATTGAAAGAGGATAGTTGTCTATGTTGTTGAGTAGGGCTGGTTGTCGTCGCTGGGAGAGGAAGTATTCAGAGCTTTACTTGAGTAAAAGCAATACTGCAAGTACAATGCCTGCATTAAAAACATTATCATCATCAATAATCAATAATGGATAGATAGAAATGTAATTATTATAACTGATGCATTAATGTTACACCTGGTGAATGTGGAGCTAATTTGAACTATCTGACATACTGTAATTTAATCTAAAACTATGAATCTGATTTTAGAAACTATGGTTGTTGTGTAAATCGGAGCCTATAGGAACTACAGCTAAATGAAGTGGGGTAAGGGGTACAATATTCCCTCTGAAATGTAGTGGAGGGAAAGTTGGAGTAGCATTAAATGGAAATAATCAGGTAAAATACAAGTTTTCTTGAGAAAGTATGTACTTTCATCTTTAAATCTTTAAATACTAATGCTGATACAATACCAACCCAAAAATATTTGCAATTTTGTTGATACCTAACAAACATATTTTTTCCCCATTAACCAAAAGAAGACACGTTAAATGCAGAAAGAAAGAAGAAACGTAGTAGGTGAGAGAGAGAGAGCGAGAGAGAGAGAGTGAGAGTGAGTAAGACGATGGAGTGAAACGCATGGATCCTTTCCAGTACTGCGGAGCACCGGGGCCAGGAGAAGGGCAGGGCAACAGTGAGAGAATGACAATCGTCAGGTGATTAGAAAGACTTGGAGGCTAGGTAGACCTACAAAATGAATAACGGCGCACCCCAAACTGTGCCATAAGGCTCAATGGTTTGTGATTTGCAAGTTGATAAGACAAGAAGATTAATAATGCTGCATGATAATGGCTGGCTGAAGCTCAGCTGGGGAGATGGTAATGATGGGATATTGCTGTAGGAGCAGTTCACTGAGCCACAGTGGAGTGAGGGAAAGACAGGAGAGAGGGAGAGAGAGACAGATTGATAGAGAGAGACTGGTGGAGAATAGGGGAGAGAGAGAGAGAGACTGCAGCTGCATGGGAAAGAGAAAAAAAGCGCTCATCCCAATTGGCCCTCAGGATATGAGAGTTTGAAAAATGAGAATGCAGTTATCATTTTAATTAGATATAACATTTTTTTTTTTAAATACATATAGTGTGTATATTTAATTTTGCTGAAATAAGGACTTCAAAGAACATACGTATTTTGAAGCACTCTGTACCATCATAATTCCTAAATGACAGTTTTCGTTAATTTGCTCTTTTTTTTGTCTGCCAGGTGGGGTATTGCAGGAGGTGCTCTTGGCTCGTGACGAGCAGGTAAATCATCTACAACACCTAAACCGTCACACAAACACACATTCACACGCGCCTGTAGGCAGTTTTTTTTTTAATCCCAATTATATGTTTTTCAAATGTTTTTTTTTATCACTAGTACACATGTAACGCTTATTTAGGAGTGGCTTCCAGTGAGAAGTATTTTAACATGTTTTTGTCCTCTGTATCATCGTAGAAACTACGTGTTTTATTGTCCTTCATCAACACAAACGTCCAATTTCCCTCCCGAGTCTAATCTCCCATGGAATTTCTACTTTTTTTAACGATCTTGTTTGATTCTGACAAGCTGTTAAACAACGCTGTGATCCGTTTCTGCTGTTTCCCCCGCTGCACCTTCAGGACTGTTGACTTGTGTGTTTACACCTCAGACAAACATTTTGTCAGATCTCGATTCATCTTAATTGCACCACTTTGTCAGCGCCTGTTGATGATCTCTTACTGTACCGTCACTCAGTGTTTCACCACTGTCTCTTTGTTTTAGACTGCTGCCAGCGACTTAGATACTGATCAAACCGCTTTTCATCTCATGATTACACAATCACTTTTGAAGCTGAGCCAGTTCTTTGAGAGGAGCAAAGGACTTGAGGGTTGCTTTTGCATATCCCAAAAATTGTTTTTATTGTTTACTCATGCTTCAGACCTAAACAAACTTGCTTGTACGAATGCATCGATGCAAAACACAGGATCTGTGTTCAGCCAAGCCCTCTGAGCTCACTAAAAACAATACCTCAACTTGACAATATTTGGAAGAAACATGGGCGTCGCACTGCCCAGTGAGTGGTTTTAATCTAAAGGCATGCTGGGTAATTGTTCAGAATGGTTGGTTTGAACCTAGGAGAAGCTCATTTGAATAGGTTACAGTCAGATGGTTGAACATCATTGATAGAATGGCATTTGAGTAGTTTGAGGTCAGCGCAGCGCCAAATGATCCCCAAATGTCTGTTAATGAGTCAATAATGGTCATTAAGACCTAATTAACACAGCAGAGTGGGGATTGGGGAAACTGTAACTGGAGCAATACCTCCACTGTTTCTTCTAATGCTTGGGAAAATAAGAGATTACACTATCCAGCCAAGTGTAAGAGGCTTATTTGGGAAAGTAATCACGCTAACGAGTGACAAGTTAATTATGTGACAAGTTGTGTTCGGAAGATCAGCTTGGCTAACAGATGTTGTTATTGATAGCAGTCCCCAAGAATAGCCGTGGCAACTAATTTGCTCATTACACAGAATGTTAACAGCAGTATTTAAATTATACAGTACATAACGCTGTGGTGTTTGTCACTACACCACAGATGGCAATTCAATAATTTATTATTGAATTGCAAGGAGAGTGAGGATTCTTTATTACCATTTCTACACCTTACTTTAACAAACATTTGATTGGCTGTCAATCACCGAAAGACAATGTGGGGAAAGAAATGTGTAACAGAGGAAAAAGGAAAAACAAACTCCAACCAAAACGTCAAAGTGCCCTTTTAATATCTTGCCTTTATTTTTTATATATATATACACACACACACACACACACACACACACACACACACACACACAGTATATGATTAAAAAAACAATGCAACTGATCTCAGCTGGTATGTAATGTAGTGGAATGGAAATTTCTATGTGACCCCAAACTTTTGAATGCACTACCGGTCAAAAGTTTGGGGTCACTTAGAAATTTCCATTACTTACAGACAGAATACCAGCTGAGATCAGTTGCATTGTTTTTTTAATCAGGGCAGCAGTTTTCAGATTACATTAGGTGCTTACATAATTACAAAAGGGTTCTCGACTGTTGTAGAAAGAAGTGGTGATCTTTAATGTAATATCTACATTGCCCATTATCAGCAACCATTCATCCAATGTTCCAAAGGCACATTCTGTTTACTAATCTGATATCATTTTAAAAGGCTAACTGAGAAAACATT
Organism: Sander vitreus; assembly: GCF_031162955.1. Lineage (NCBI taxonomy): Eukaryota > Metazoa > Chordata > Actinopteri > Perciformes > Percidae > Sander > Sander vitreus. The sequence goes on from NC_135877.1 coordinate 10,594,946, forward strand.
GGAGAACCCTTTTGCAATTATGTAAGCACATAATGTAATCTGAAAACTGCTGCCCTGGTTCAAAAAACAATGCAACTGATCTCAGCTGGTATTCTGTCTATAATGGAGTGGAATGGAAATTTCTAAGTGACCCCAAACGTTTGACCGGTGTGTGTGTGTGTCCCGCTGTACGTGACGCTACTTAACACTATACTCGACAGCAGCTAACGTTAGCCTACCGCTAGCTAGTAGCTGGATTAAACACGGTTAAAATGCTGACAGCTAACGCTAAACGGTGTAAAGTGTGACTGTGTTTTACTGTAGAGGATTCAACACCGGGATGTAACAATCTGCAGCTGCCGTCGGAAAAAACAACACAGACGGTGCGTTGAATTAAACTGGTAAACTACAGCCTCGTGGTGCATTTGAAGCTATTGTAAATGTCCTTTTCCCATTTTGTTGTTCAACAGCAATTTACTAGTGAAATAAGTTATTGTTATACATTACTATTAAATCATTTAATTTTGACCATATGGCCTTAGCAATAAACAAGCCGTTCTTTAATGTCACTGACTGTTGTTTAGTACCCTTTTTTTTTCTTTACTTTCTTAAAAAGTATCGGTTCAGGCACCGTTAATTATGTATGTGATTAATTTCGATTAATTAATCACAGAGTATGTTATTAATTAGATTACATTTTTTAATCAATTGACAACCCTTATATATATATATATATATATATATATATATAAAAGAGACCTACGGTAGCTTGATAAACCCATAATATTGTCAGAATTCTTCTGTCTGTTAGACTTAGATAAGTTTGAATTAGATCACAATACATAATTAGTATTCAATAAGTTTCACAAGTCTCTCTCTTTCTCCTTTCATTCCCTCTTTCTCTGTATGTATGATGCATGTGTTGGATGCCCCTGGCGCTAGTGATCGCACTGACAGACGGGCTGTTTGGCCAAAGTAGGATTGACACTCAGTCAGGGCCCCCGCCGGTCACCTCCTATCATCGACATGACACAAAGTGGAATGAGCCACATTAGCGACACACAGTCGCACACGCGCAGCGCCCCTGCAGTTTACACCCATTAAACGCCCATGATAATGTTCTGAACGCCTGTGGCCCCCTTACAACCCCCCCCCAATATCGCAGCTTCCTGGATCTCGGCGCGGTAAGCAGTGATAACTGATGACGAGGGGAGCGACGTGACAATGTCAATAACCATAATCATCCCTGGGCAGGAAATAATGAAGCGTATGTGCCATGTCAGCCCTACATGCCTTCAATATCCTCTAATAAAATGAAGTGGAAAAAAAATGTTATCCTAGGGAGAGAAAAAAAAACAATCAATAAAGCCATCTAATGATAAATATGAAATTGCCATGTGGAGTGAATATTATTTTCCCTCTCTGAGGATGCTGGGAAGATTATTAGGATGAAGGGGAGAAGCCTATTTGTATGTAAATGGGAGATTGATTATATTTATTTGCTGGCAGTGGGGCTTCGAACAGCTCGTCTTTGAGACACACACACACACACGCGCACGCACACACGCGCACGCACACACACACACACACACAAACACACACACACACACACAAAGAAGAGTGACAGACATCCGTAGAGAGTCCGGTCATCAGACAGCTGTTTTTCTGTCTGTTCTCCGTCCAGGTCCTTATGACAGAGGAAAGAAATAATACAGAAAAGACAGAGGGAGAGAGAGAGATCAGTCTTCTAGCTGCCAGCTCCAGCAGGGCTCACCTCTCCAGAATATTCTAATTACCAGCCTTCCTCATTACAGATGTCATGTCAATGAGAGAGGGAGAAAAAAAAGAAAGAAACGGAGAAAGAGAACTTGAAGCAGGGAGGACCAATTCTGTAATTTCTTAATCACTTTTTAGGCAACCTTTACATGTGCCGTGGTTAATGCCACAAATTGAATGTTTCTTTGGTTTTTCTCTAAATAGGCTATCATGCCGTTGCGGCGGTGCTTAGTGAAATCTATTATTGTCATTTGCATAGGGGCCTTTTTAGTGGCAGGATCCTACAGAGGGGCGAAGAACAAAGAGCTCATGAGGGAGAAAATAGGACAGAAATGATCCGGCGCTGCCTTCAACATGTGACGTCAGGTCCCTAATGAAATCTTTTGACTGAGACCATAGCAAATGGTGGAATCTATATCTGACACTTAATGGTTTGCATAGAAATTAGAGACAGAGAGCTAGCGAAGGACCCCCTTTCGCTTGATGTCCCCTGATTTAATTTACAGCACTTTTGTTACATCGGCATCGTCCAAAATAAATTAACCACACTGGCGATATCAGAAGCTGGGGGGGGCGATGCAATTTATTAGAGAGAAAAAAAGTTGAGATGAGATTTAAATAAAACACCTAATTGGCAGAAAAAGTCACAAGCACAAGCGCAGTTCACCATTGTTGGGAGAGAAGTGTGTATGTGTTTGGGGGGAGGGGGCTGTAAGAGGGAGAAATAAAGAGAGCGATAGAGAGAAAGAGCTGGCCACTTGATTTCCTATGAAAATTAATCGGCTATCAAACAATCTTGGTCTGCTGAGGATGATTATACGGCAGGGCAGCGACAGAGGAGGCAGGGGGAGAAAGTGAGAGTAAGAGGGAGAGAGAGGGGGAGAGAATGCCCTTTGTGTAGGTGAAATGCGTCGGGGACTGTCATCGTAATATACCTCAGTGAAATGAAGGTTAATTCTGATGTACAGCCTGCATGGCCGTCATTATCGGCGAATCATGAAAATAAATTAAGCCACTGAAATAGATACTCCTCTGGTACGCGGCAGGGATCTCATGAAGGATGGACGGCTGAACTTTACAGATTATTATTGGGAAATAGTGCCGAATTCAATTAATGCACCTAAAAGACACCTTTATAGAGGGCAGCCATAATTTAAATGACAGCAGGGTGTAATTTTGCTTGTTATAAGTCAAATTTGCAGTTTCATGTTTCATGCATTTTTTCTCCTTCCCCCAACCCGTTTTATCCCTCTTCATCCCCCCCTTTTTTATTTTTTTTTTCTGTTTGCCGAGGATCTTGTCGTCATTACTCCAAGAAAATTCCTGGAAAGAAGAAAAAACACTCTTCCCGTGTTAAGGTTTATGCTGCTGCTGTACAGCTGAAATCAGATTTAAACAAGAAATAATAAAAAAAATCCACTGGATTTACAGTATTGCAACCACTTTTCATCCCGAGTCTCAAAGTATATTTACAGTAATCCTCTGCGGCAGATCCGGCATCACCTGTCCGCTTCTCCACCTCACGGTGCAGGACCCCCCATGCAGACGAACCCTGCCAAGCATACAGATGCCAGAGCCTTTATGCAGATCGGCTCCACCTTGAAAACTGAATGAGAGACCAATGAACTGGGTAAATGGTTGACCTTTCACCTGCGCACAACGGAGAGAGAAAGCCAGCGGCTTAATCCAGGCAGGTGTCTGACAAGCGGGCGAACACAGTCAGGGCCATATCGCTCTGACCCTTGCTTAGACCTCCCTTATCTATTAATCTACACCTCTCTGTAACAGGGGGGTTGAATTAACACCTCAACGGGGCACGGGGGCTTCTGATTAACACACATCACCCAACCAAGCCGCTGCCTGCCAAAATAAAAGACCAGGAGAGAGAAGGGATTTATGAAAATCTGATGCTCAACATTCATGCACATCTAAAGTCACATTCACAAACTTGCTCGTACACACATACAACCACATCTTTCTCTGTATATCTATAACACACACACACACACACACACACACACACACACACTTTTTACAGCATGATCACCACATGCAAGGTTTAACATGGCCGTTCCACGTTTTTTTATGGCAGTTTTCGAAACAACCAGGAAAATGATGTGCGCCCAGAAATGAAATATTAGAAAGAAATGTTCCAGTCTGCTGAGTTCTGCTGTTGAGCAGCTCGGCATATCTGTTGTTTAATTTGACATAAATAGTTTCCCCCATCTAAACAGAGGCCATGTTAAATATTTATGTGCCCGTTTTTTATTTTATTTTATGGAAGATTTGTGCGATGCAAAATAGAAACTGAACTAGTTGCGTCTTTATGGCGCATGAAATATATGAATGGATTAAGGAGCAAGCTGGCAAGAATGCTGTATATTGGAAATTGCGTCGTAAAAAGCAGAAGAGCGCTGCGTGAAAATAGGTGGATGAAAACTGTTCATATAAAAGTTGGAAGTTGTTAAAAGTATTAAAAAAAAAAGGCAAATCCCAGCATTGACTCATTCCATTCTCAAGCCATTGAGGAAAGCCAAATAAGAGTAATTGTATTTGAGGATAGAATGTAGTAATTTAGACTGTTAAAACCATTGGTGTCATCTTTATTTAATCTCACCCATGGCGAGAAATCATATCCTCTCTTTTTTCCAAAGCCAAACACACACATATCTTCACTTCCTTCCTCTTCTTCCCCCTGCTCTCTCTCCTTCTTTTTCCCCTCTCAATGTCCCCCCTTCTCAACTCCAACAGTTTAAAGAATCCTTCCACTATCATTATTAGTATTGAACTCATTTCTAAATTCAGAAATTGGCTGAGGAAGATCATTCATTGCAGCAGATAGTAAAATCAATAGCTTTTGTGTCAGGCGGCAGGGTCTGTCTCCGTCTCTCAGAGTGGGTTGGAGCTGTGTGTGTGTGTGTGTGTGTGTGTGTGTGTGTGTGTGTGTGTGTGTGTGTGTGAGATTCTGCGCAGCGGAGTACAGTACAGAGTGCAGACAAAAGGCGAGTGAAAACTGGGGGAGTGGGGCCACCTCTTGACGACATGGATACACAGTCACACATGCACACACACATTTTTCTGTACCTCCTCTAGCTGGGCTTCAAGTCCAGACACACACTCGAATACATATATATGTTAAATACACATGCCTATAAACACATGTATATGTGTATATATATATATTGATATTTATATATATTGATATTTAAATTAAATATAAACCTATACAGGTATTTACTTTATTTGTCCACATTAATTCATGCACAGAAACATAAATTTACGAGATATAAATATGCTCAAATTTACAGACACATACACACACATACTTTGATTTTATGCATCGACACACACTGAATACATTTATATATATACACACATACACACACTTTTTTTTTTTGCAGGCGGAGCCCAGTGACGGAACGAGGACAGCTTATTCCAATGAGAGTCAAATCAATCAAGTCCTTTTAATCACCACTCTGCTTTTATAGTGTGGCAGTAATGATGGAAGCCTATGTAGGGGCAATCCCCTAAGACCCCCCCCCGTCACACACACACATACACACACCCCCCACCCCCCATGCAGCTCAGTTTGGAGCCGATACACACTCAACTCTGATGATTTTCATTTCTCAATTACATTATCTTATTAACCAATCAATTGCCGGCCTTATCAATAATTAATGTCTCCCCAACTATTAGAACGTAGATTAGATTAAACGCCAGTCTCTTGTCTGCCCTCTTTGATACTTTTAACTGGGCCCTTCATGGCCAATGTGATTTCAGGAGAATACTCGACGTATAAAATGATTTTAAAAGATGTGTGTAGTAGTCCAGTATCGCTGTTTAGAAAAAGATGACCAGTGGTATATTTTTCTGTATCAATTTTTTTTTGTCTTTTAAAAATATAATAGTACATAATTGTCATTACAGTGCACTAGGTGATAAATTAAAAATACTAATTTCAAAGCAAAATATAGTGCATAAATTGCCCCTTGAATTCTTGTTTTTTGTTTTCATACAAATCAGTACTGCTGTTAAGTTCATTATTTAAAATGTTTCCAATGCAGTTTTTTAAAATTAAAATCCTATGTTATAAACTGCTGACAGATTTTTTTTATCCTCTTTTTTGGGGGGAAATATAAGGATTTAAGACTCAGCACCAGATTAAACGACTGGTTAAGAGGGATATTTTTTTGCAGTGCATTGCCCAGCTCTGGCATGCGCTGCTGCTCGTGCTGACTGCCAGACGAGTGCTTGGAGGGGTGTAAAGGAACGAGCTTATGGATCGATGTCTCACTCTGCTCAGCCCAGCTGTAGCTGTTGTTTCTCACACAGAGAGGCTTTGTCTGGGCTACGCAAAAAACTGCCGCTAACAACTGTTTACCGTCTGCCGCCTCAGGCCTGAACGGGGGCCTTGAACTCGTTACACCTTGCGGTAGCCGGCGGTAGCTCTCTCTTTGACGCTGCTACATATTAACCGCTCCGACAGAACGGAAGGGGTCTGGGGGCGGGGGGGTTGGGAGTCGGTGCTATTGAAACATCAGGATTTCTGACTTGTGTGCATTTACAGACACACGCAAATTCCTGTCGACATGGACAACCCCACTAATTGTAGAGTGTGGTGTCATTTTTTTCTTTTCTCTCTCTTGCTCAGGCACATTTAAACACACACTCAGGGGTTCTTGACCCAAGACTGCAGGACTGTGCAGCTGGTAATATTACCCAGGTTCACAGGTTACACACTTGCTCACAATGGATCGTGCTGCTTGCTACACAGAGGTAGTTCATGCTGATTTCCTCTTTATTTTTCATGATTTGTGTTGTAGATGTCTGAAGGTGTCGGAGGCTTTGTCGGGAGCCCGGACACACTTGCGTCGAGGTAAGATGAGAAGAAAAAGATGTGGAAATAGTGAGCGAGAGAGAGTGAAGCTCCCTCGTTTTCTTTCCCTCAAAGTCCCCTTTCCCTTTTTTTTAGCCCGGGCTTGCAACATCTGTCAGCACTCAGACACCGGTGGCGAGGAGGAGAGAGCAGAGGGCCTGGTATGCAGCAGGCCCGGCCCAGGAATCAGTGGAGCCGCTCAGCTTGGCACGGCCGCCTTGTTTATTTGCCCTGACCTCGCGTTGGCTCCCGAGGTTACGGGACCTGCTTTAGTGAAAGGAGCCATTGTCCTACAGGAAAAATCTGTTACAAATATTTACCATGAGGGGAATGCAAAGCCATGGCCCGCAGCCAGCCAGACTCGAGCTGTAAAATTCACGACAGTGCATTTTTGAATTAGCCACCTCCATCCATCATTCCTTTTAACCGGGGTTAAAATTATACCCCCACATTTTTGTTAATGAGATCACACTATCACAGGTTATTAGTCATTTAATAGCCTTAACTTCAGGATCCTATGATTTCCTGCAGCCCAAATTCATCCCATAACTTAACATTTTAACAGAGCTTACAGCCTGTGTACAGGGACACAGTGTGGTTATACATTTAATGACTTAGGTTGGTCTGTGCATTAGTGAAATTATAATTCCCCTTAATTTTATATATTCTCAGCAAACGTGCACTAATTTGCTTCCCTGGCCTCTAGTTTGTGTACGACGACATATTTAACTACCCCGCCTATGTTTTTCTTGCAGAAAAATCTGGAGCACATCCCCGCACTACATTTCTTATTCCACAGGGTCCCCCTGTTAGGTCAGTAGTAACAAATGCCTTTTCAAAAAGGCTGCATCAATTCCCTTTTCCCCCTCATATGGCTTTTCTTGAAAATGCCATACTAGTTTTAGCTGGAATAAATCTGCGGGTTTCCATCACGCTCGCCTTTTTACCCTTGCAGCCGGACCAGGCGGACACCCTCGCTGGCGCATTGACATGCAACAAAGCTAATGGTGGCCGGGACAGGAGGGCCTAATCTTCACTAACTGACAAGATTTAAATTGAGGAGACATCTTCCGCTGATTAGCTCCCACACCCACAATTATCCAACTGGGGTGTCAAGCAAGGTTTAACATCTCCACTGATTCTGCTCTCCTGAGACATCCGGGAGGCAATGCAATCGCTTTTAATAACTGCCTCCCTCGCTCCATCCATCCCTCTCTCGCCCCTTCTCCTCCTTGATGCCCAATGCTCCTCGTGCAGCACGCCGTTCCTGCCCCCCCCCACCTCCTCTCTCTCTCTCTCTCTCTCTCTCTCTCTCTCTCTCTCCCTCTCTTCCCTACCTTCACTCCCTCAGCAGCCCCCCAGTTCTCAGTCATTCAAGCTCCCTTCAAAATTAACCTTTCCTGCGAAAATATAATTTTCTTACAAAATGAACCCCACTGAGCGATTTTTTTTCTTTTCTTATTTGGAATAATTTATTCAAATTGCCCAACTCAGAACAGCAGAGCAATCTGAACACTGAGTGGACCCCTGAATTTGGATCTGTCTCTTTTTTTTTTCTTCATCTCAGGGTAGAGGTAAAGAAAAAAAGAAAAAAAAAAAGTTTATGTACCTTGCTGTCTTCTGGCAAATAAGGGGACGGGGCTGGCTTCCACCTTCTATCCCCATCGCTCTGGCAGCGGTATCCCCCTCGAGTGTACACCTCATTAAAATTCATCTTATCTGAATATTTTTGCAAATATGGTTAGATTGCTCACCATGACATGAAACATCCCTGTGTGTTATTTTAATCACACGCACCCCAACGGGCAACGTATATGATGGCTGTGACATTGAACTCCTCCACTGCTTGACCCCTTTTTATGAGTCCACGTCACTTTAGGAGGGACCAGGGAGATGGTGGGGGTGGTTTGGAAGTTACCTGGAATGATAGACATGCTTGATAATTCTTCCTTCTTTTTTCTTCAAATGTTCACACAGCATCAGCTCGGTTTAAAGCCCCTCTCAATCACGCTGCAGTCTCCCCCCCTCTGCTTCTCTCTCTCTCTCTAATGAACTGTTTTCTTCCGGTGATGGAACGGGGACACAAAGCAACGTGATTAATAATTTACTGTTTAGTTTTACTAATTGATCTGTTTTGGGAGCCAGGATAAAAGTGAGGATGCATCCTCGGCACACAATGCCTTTCATATGGCATTTATCCACAAGTCACAACCAGCTCCCTCAAGATGAATAATGAACTAAACAAGATCAAATAATGATCACTCGGGAGTAGGAGAGAGAACTCCCTTACAAACACCGCTGAGTTTACCTTAGGTTCTTTCTGCATATCACACAACAGAGTGGCGCAGGAGATGAGCTGCACGGAGCCAGGTTGTTAGCGGGCAACAAAGAGCCATTAAAGGGCTTTTGCAAGGACAGAGCTCGTGATTAGTTTGTGTTTGTGAAGTCGGGGAAACTTTTCTGCATGTCTGTGTTGATTATGATATCGCTTGTCAGATGATCTTACATTTGCTCCTCTTTCACTTTGACTATCTTTCAGAATAAGCATAAGATGAATGTCAACTGGACTCTGCAGTACTCCTGAACCTCTACTGTTGAGGTGAGTTTAAACTTTACTGTAGTAACATAGTTATTCAAACCCTCCACAATTAACAACATAAACCAAACAGGACAATAATATAAAAGACTCCAAAGCCTGTCTGGTTTTGAAAGAAAAGGGTCCTTAGATGAGATGAGGCTGACCAGTCCTGAAGGAACAAAAGACAGTGAATCTTTTAGTTATGATAAGAAAGTAGAGCTTTCTAGACAACTTAGATCATCGTGTGTCATCACAGTGAATATTTGAATGGAACTATTCATTTTAATTGAGGTAAATCTGAACTCTTGTACGTCAAATTATCTTCCATACGCGGCCCCAGTCAGTCATAACAACTCAGCATCGTCAGTGAAGTGCTTCCTGCTGGAACAAATTCAGATCCCCTCCCCTCCTGAACCTCTCCACAGTATTGTCATGGAGAAAGTACTCTGGCCTGAGGCATCCTGCTGGCGCAGCAGGGGAATGAACGTAGCGTGTATTTCTGACGTCATGGGTTTGAATCCAACTTGTAACTTTTATCTCTGTACTGTGTGATAAAAAAACGAAATGCCATAAAAGCAGCTAGAAAAATAAAAGCAGTTTGCGGTAACATCCAGTATGTGCTAGAACGTGCAACGCACACGTGTGCTTTTCTTTTGCCACTTCCGTGTACTGTCTGGTCAGGCATAGACTCAGAAACTCTGGATTGTCATTGACTTTATACTGCAAGCTGCATTGAAAAAAGAAAGGGGTTAAATGTATTTGAAAGTTACTTATGGACATATGAAATACACTGATAACATTCAAAAACATTAACACTATTGCCCAGTTATGGATAGTTATTTATACACGGTATCTCCAGTGCTGACTTTCAGCTACTTGTACTTGCCTGTGAGCCATTTCACCGTGCTTATTTTTGTTCAGATGGGGAGTGCCATGGGTTAGGCGAAGCGAGGGAAGGAGTCTGCAATGTATTTATCCACAGCACCTTAACACTGAGGGGGGATTAAAAAAGAAATGAGAAACATTCCTTCCTTGATTCGCCAAGGTCTTAAAAGAGACAGAATGGGGGGAAAACATCTTGTATCACAGAGATGTTCATCTGTTTGCACATGAACCATGTGTCCTTTTTTTTTAGTGCGAGACTGACTCAAATTTACATTTTATTGTTTTGGATTACATGCTGTTGGCCCATTGAACCTAATGTGGTTTCTCCGCCACCGTATCTGTAATGGTTATAGCTTGTAAATAAGGTTTAATACACTGAGCCAATGTGATGTGTTTGTGTGTGTGTGTGCGCGTGTGCGTGTGTGTGTCCACATGCTCTCAGCGGTCTCTTATAAATATTCCCATGGCTGGGTAGAGAGTGTCATTATGTGGTAGCTGCAAGTAGCATAAGATTAAAGCACCAACTAAATGCCCATATCATTACCCTATTAGCATGTGACATATATGTGTATAGGTGCCTGCTTAATTAGCGTTGATTGATTGGAATCAATGACTGTTACAAAAAAAGGGGAGCTAAGAGGGGGCAGGGTTTGTTGGTGGTGTAAGTAGGGTGTCTTGTGAAAGTATCCAGAATTAAACTGACGATAGTCTTATTTCTGATTTGATTTGGCTTAGCTGTTAAACAGGCAGACAATCTAGTTGCCTTTGATACTCTACTAAAATCTGTCCTGCCTGTTCCCCACCCCCCTCAAAAAAATAGTAGCCTAATTTTGTCATGGATATTACACAGACACATGCATGAATCAGTGCTGGTTGTCATAATTATGTGAACATCGGGGATATTAAATGAGACAGGCCTATTTCCAAAGGTGAGACTGTAGAATCAACTCGGCGCTCAACAAACCTCGGTGTCAATCATGCGAGCGATTCATATTCAACCAAAGTCAAGCGCATCTGCCTGGATGCATTATTTATGTCGGAAATAAGCAGCTTAACCGAATCATGCTAGCAGCTATTAGCAGGAGACACACACCTAGTTCGCTCCCTGTCTCTCTTTGGAGGCCATGTTTGAAGTCTAAATAACACAAGTTTGATTAGGCCCATGGAAGCAAAAGCAATCCCACTGAAGTGTGCTGTTTTATAGAGCTGGAACAAAGGTATGTCTGTGTTTGTAGCTGTCATTAGGCTGTGGATCTCTCGCTCTCTCTCTTTTCCCTCCACCTCTCCTTCTTCCACTCTCTCTGCGGGCCAAATAACAGTGGAGGTTAGCATTCCAGAGTTACGACTCTATCCCCCTGTCATGAGTGTAAGGCTCTGTTTTAGATCAGCCGTCCCCGCCGCGTCTGATGGACAGCTCTGAAGATAAATGTAACATGAATAAAAACAGCACTGTTGACTGTACAAAGGCTTTTGTTGATGAACCGGAGCTTGCGCTGGGGGGAAAGGAGGGAGGTGTGGGGGTTTGGGGTTGCGAGAGGGTTAAGCGTCGCCGGGTATTGGGGGGGTAAGTAAGTGTCCTCCACCTCTTCACTGTTAATATTCATCCTCCACCTTTCAAATATATCTCATTCATAATGGATAGATCCGGATCTCTGTTTTGCATCTTCAACTGACAGTTTTAGTGTTTTTTTTTTTTCCTTTTCCTTCACTTTTTTTTGGTCCCCCTCTAGCTGATGTCCTAGTTACTGTGCTGTGGGAGAGTATGGCTGTTTTTAATCCATAGGAACTTTGCCTCTGTCTTAGAGTAAAGGCTCTGTGATCTACAGCCTACTTCTGTAAGAGTGCAGGACATTGGAATACAGGTTTATTACAGGTAAAAGTACCACAAAGGGCTTTTCTTCCATTTGTCTGGTTTCACTGTCATGCTGTAGTATTTGCAGGCTCTGAGTTACAGGTAGATGGTGACTGTGAATCATTTTCCTTTTTAAAGTGGGACAGGGAAAATATCCCGGACCTGTGCGCACATAAACACCTGCACTTACACTCAACCTCATAAACCCACATACAACAAAGCCGCATCAGGTAGTCCCCACAGGTTACCCATCATCAAGCCTAAATACAGCCCTTTATCACAGGCAGGCCTTCATTTACCTCTACTGTAGACACACACATGCACACACCCTGTAACCCTGGCAGCCCTAGCACCGGCTGCCTTTTACCCCTGCTTATTTAGATGCACTCGAGGACACAATGGGAGTGCATTAGCAGCGCTCGGCCTCACAGCAGCTGTAATTTCATTGTGGTTACCACATGCATCCTACTTGACTCTCAATTCACTCTCTAGGACGAGGGCCAAATAATGGGATTTACCCTGTCTGATGAGAGCCTCCCACCCTATTTTGTGTGCAGGAGGAGTAGGAGGCAGGAGGTGGAGATGCAGTGCAGACAGATGTGCTGCAGGTTCTTTGGGCTGTGGGGAGGCCTGGAAGCACAGTGTGTGTTGGGGGTTGACTTCTGATAGAGAGCACTGAAGCACAAATGTGAGAACCCACAAGATGTGTGTGTGTGTGTGTGTGTGTGTGTGTGTGTGTGTGTGCGTGCGTGCGTGCGTGCATGCAGGTGAATGTATATCTCATACATACAACTACAAAACTTACAGGTGGAGTTACTGGTATGTGTGTGCTTGTGTCAATGCATACATACAGTGCGCCACATGCGTATGTGTGTTACCATATTTCCTGCCAGTTCAGCTGTCATTGTCAACACCAGAGCTAAATGCGATGCTGCTACTCCACCACTGTTGGTTAAAGGGATGAGCTTGTTCTAAATGGACTACAGACCGAGTGAATGGCTTTTTGGGGTAAAAGATTTGAACATGTGAGGGATGACATTTGAGCTACAGATCCAGTTTTTGAATACAAAATTGCTTATTTTGCATGTGTTTAAAGGCTGAGTTACATATTATCATCTACAACGTTCCAGTTTTGTGGGTAAAGGACTTCAGAACACAAATCCATATTTATATTCAATATCATATTTTACTGTTATGCCAGCATTGTTGTTGGTGCAGAACCTTTTTTTTATTTTGAGTGTGTCATTGTGGAATTAAACTTATTTGTATACATGTATATGTTGCAGTTAAAAAAATGTATACAGGCTTTCCAAAGGGGAACTAGAAATGCAACTACATAGTATGAGTATGACAGTGTATTTCTATTGTTTTCAAATTCCTGGTAGTATTTACTGATGCAGAATTGCTGTGGTGTCTAGAAGATGTTGAATATAGGACTTACCACTGTATTTGCAATAACATCCTGAGACCGGAGAGTTAGTTGCAGTATGTCTAATAAAACGCTCTGCTCTTGTCTTAACTCATATTTCTTAGTAATTAGAATAGAAAGTAAAACAGAAGTAAACTGCTTAAAAACTTTTAATTTGTATTCATGAGATAAGAATTGTGAGCCACGAGAAGGAAGCAAACAGCTCCCACATCACAATACAGCATGCATCACTTTTATCGTACACTCAAATGTTCAGACACACACACACACACACACACAGACAGACACACACGCAAACATGCTTGCACGGACATACGTGCAGGCACGCACAAGCATACAAACAGTACAAGAAACCAAAAATTAATCAGGATGAACAAAGCCTGTTTGAACGTGCAGTTGCACATTAGTGTTCACACACATTTGCACACACACAAAGGAAGCATTAATTTATTCAGGTTAGTGGTGTGCTTTAATTATTACCACCAGCCCCCCCCAATAATAGCCAGCACGTCTGTAGCTGTAGCTGTCAAAAACAAGCGGAAACAATTTCATCTGTGAACAGAGAAACAAACACTGTCTCCTCTGTCTCACACTCTCTCCTCTGTAATGTAAAGGCCTTTAATCAGGCCCTGGTGTATTTTCTGTTTGTTTATTATGTGATAGTGAGAACATAGCCCTTAAATGTGTTATGTTGTTGCATTCACTGAACATTTTCCCAGGGAGGGGAAATTGATAGGGAGTTTCATAATTAAGCAAATTAATGAGTTTCTTCGGTGAGCAACCAAAACACTTAGTACGATGCCAGCTCCTATCTCCACAGAGACATGAAAAGTCTTACTTTCTTTTGCCAGGGTTGTTTGTGCCGTGCATGTGCTGTGCGTCTGTCTGACTTAGCATCCCTTTGTTTTTTTTCTTCATTTTACAGTCCTTTGCATTTGACAGCCACGTAGAAAAGCATTCTGCTGTCATGCAGATTTTGAAACTATGCAAATAGAGTTAGAACCACACTACAAAGGCAATAAAACATTTTTTTAACATCAAATATGCGAAATTGACCATTCACTGCAAAATTCTCTATTTTTCTCAATCATTTGTTGAGCGCCAGTAGCCTCAGGAACAATGCACCACTGATTTCTAATATATAGCCGTGTCATAATGGCCCCCGTGACAGCAGGCTATTAATGAGCTGCCATTTTGTGCCCTTGACTGCAGTTGCACTGGGCTTCATTAATTTCTACAGGTCTGAGAGGTGAGGAGAGAGTGTGTGATTGGTGAGGCCTGTGTCTCTGGAGACACAACACAATTGTCTGAATGCTTCATCCTTGCTTTTCTTTGTCCTTCGCGTTTTGCTTTTCCTTGTGTACCGAAACACTTCCACGTCTACATCCATGTGTTCTTGTATGTTTATGAAGAACTGTGTGCCTGTGCTTTGTGTGTGTATCTGAGCTTATGCCTATGTGTGCATAGCCATAATGACCACCCTCTCCCTATGTGTTGGGTGTGTATGTACTTCAGAATAGGAAACGGAGGCCGGCACACATTCACTGGTTCAGTAACGACGGCCCCTCGCCACGATGCACGGGGCCGCCCCGGGATCAGAGGAGGAAAAAAAGAGGCTTTAGAGGACACATACGCCATTATGTCACTGCTGGTGTTCCGCTTGCTGTTTATCCCTCTTTCTTTCAGCCTCTCACTGTTTTTTTATTTTTATTTTCTTTTGGTTTCTCTGCTTGTGTCTGCCAGTGGCGATAAAACAGGTGTCAAAGTGCAAAGGAATGATATCACATTGTGTCACGAGTGTGACTTTGTTGTGTGAGCATGAACCTGCTGTGTGTCTTTGTGAGTGCATGCATGAGGAAATATGTGATGTGTTCCACAACACAAGTATAGAACCTGAAAATTAGCAATTAATAGTAGTTTATGTGTATGTCACTTGCCTACAAATGTTTGACTGTATAAGCAGTGTTTCTTCCCTTCTTGCCTGGGCGCAGCTGGAGAGTTTTTACAGTGAAGTAGCTGCAGTGAATTGCACATGTTTGCATTGGCCTTGATATTAAATGTTGATTTAAATTTTCTTTTTCTTTTTAAGGATCACTTTCAAACATTGCACATAAGGACTTCATCAGCTCTGACAAAGTGCTGACACGGCAGGCCTTAGTGATGTGTTTATTGTGGAAATTCAAATCGCGCTGTGACGATACAGCCCTGAGGTGAATTCATATGTATATGCAGTGCTATCCCCTAACAGTGTGATGGCAGAAAGAGATGTTCCAGTCTGTTTCTCTTCCTCTTCATCTGTCTTTGTTCACCTCCCCTCCCTCGTTCCCCTACTCATCGCTGATATATCTCTCTTCACTTCTAACCTCCCCTCCCCTCACCTCTGTCCTCCCATCCTCGCTCCCTCCCTCCCACCCACCAGCACATACAATAAATATCATGACACGAGGATGGCAATGCTCCTTCATGGAACACTGCATGTTTATTAGAGGCAGGGGAAGTTTAAGAGAAATGCTAACAGTGTTCATTAATGGGCCGCATCCGCGTTTGATGAGGCATGGCACATCCTAGCCACCGGCCAAACGGGAGAACAGGCGCAGTTTTTTTTGGGGGGGGAGGGGATGTGGCGATGGGCATAACGGCCACTGGTAAACGGCTGGTAATTGTGTCCAAATTGTACGGCGAGAAGGCCTCTCAAGGACTGACAGTGACGGAGCAATTATGGCAAGCCAAGCGAGCTGTGTCAAATTAGCCCCTCTCCTCCCCTTCCTCCTTACTCCAAAGCCCAACCCTTTCTGCCACTCGCTGACGGGGAGTCATATTTCTTTGCCCTACATAGCAACGCGGAGTGATAAACCCTTGATTGTGAATGATAGGCAGGAGTAGCCATGGCGGCTTGATGATTCAAATTGTCAATAGCGTTGTACCTGGACACTGGGGGTCATTGGGTGTCTGAGCAGGTATGGAGATGTTTGAGACCTAGTTGGAGGGAGGAAGTTTGGAAGGGAAGGTGGGGGGGGGGTGTCTCATGTGTTCATCAACCCAACTGAGGGAGTCTTTACCGGGGAAGGTCATCAGTCAGCGTTGGCTGTCAGGGATGGATCACACACAGTGGAGTGTGTCTGACTTTGGTAATTACATCTGACTGCAGAGTGGGGATGTCTTCTTTTGTGGGCCCACAATGACTGCATAATTTATAATTAACAGCAATCAGTTCAGTCGCAAGGATGTTCATCAGGGCTTTTTGTTTTAGGGTGGGGTGGTTCGCAGTTTAGAACTGGATCATCATTCAATTTGTCTGAATGCTACATGCTTCAGTTTGTAGACGGTTGTACCAATTTGACAACAAATCTTTCCGTTTTTTTCTGTCAGTCATTTTTGTTTTCCTCCATGGAAGATACATTTTGAAACGAACTGAATATATATGTTTCACAATGTATTCTTTATGGCCTCTTCTACCATTGTTTATGCAAACCAGAGGGGGAGGAGAAAGAACAACGTATTGGCTGGATGAGCAAACTTTAGATGGAACAAATGGGTTTTATGAAGATCACAGTGGAGAGGATCAATAGGGACTGATGATTCAAGGTGTCAATCCATACATGCAAACACATTCTAATTGATTTTCTCCTATTGATTTCACTCGGGCCTCTGCGGCTCTGGTTAAGATAGGAACATGTATTTGTATTTGATGATAGAATTCAGACAGTGATTAGTCTTCCGGCGTGTCAAAATTAGCGTTGCTTACTTTGATTTATGATTATAATGCATATTAAATAAACCTCAGACAACTGTGTGCTGGCTTTGAATTATCGTGAAAATAGGATAATTTATGCAGCATAATGTGATAATCATTTTATGAATTATGTAAACAATAATGCTCATAAATCATTCTGTAAATCATGCAAAGGTAGTTATTTGAATACCTTTCTTTGTACTTTCCTTTAGATTTGAATATGAAATTATAATGCATACATTGTCTGCTTCACATTGTAGCAGTGACTATACAGGTAAAGAGCGACCTCCAGTATTTGTGTGTGTGTGTGTGTGTGTGTGTGCGCGCGCTCATGTCCATGCATGTTCACGGGTGTGTACATGTGCCTGTCTGCTAGTGTCTAAATTTGAGTCCAAGTATATCAATCTTGTTACTGCCATTAATGTCACTTTCAGCTCATCATTCTCAAATTATATTTAATAATAGATAGCTTTTGGGCATAAATGTTAATGCAGAATTGCATAGAATTTTATGTTCTGAAAATGACATGCCTTAGCCTCTCAATATTAAGAGAGCTACTCCACTTCCATACAGATACCCAAAACCCTAATAAGTGAATGCAGGCTCATAACTTTTTCTGCAAACTTTCCTCTTAGTCTAAACCAAACATTATAGTACCTTCATTCTGCTCTGAGCTGCTTAAATAGTAAACAGTTGCTTTGATTATTGATTTTACTGCTAAAAGCAACTTTAGCTAATGTGGCTGAGATAACATATCGGCATTGATTCCCAGTCAACTTCATGATACATGCCATTTACCAAAAGGAAAAGTCAACTGTCTGTTTTCTATGTCAAAACGTTTTATGTGATCATAAGTAGCTCTGTCTCTTACCTAATTCCTAAAACAGTTCCCATACAACTAATCTGCAGTCTCAATCATGTTTCAAGGAAATTTCTTTTGTTCCGGATTACGTTTGTTTTTGACGTATCACAAATACATATCTAATCAAAGTCCATGTTCAAATTCCGTGTAGGGAGGAGGTCGGGTGGATGCATGTGGATGGATGGGTGAAACAAACACAGGACTTTCACCCAAGAGACTACTGATTGTGGCCCTTGTTAAACCAAAAGTCAACGTTGACTTATTTTAATTTATGTAAGTTTATCTTAAAATGGTTACATGTAACTTTCAGTTTGTGTTGATTCTAACGGCCGCTTTGGACAAAAGTGGTAGTGTTTTTACCGCACTTGCTGTCGTAAAGGTCTTTTCTTTACAGTGCTGTATATTACCGATTTAGCATTACCGGGAGTTCATATAGTTGCGATGAATGTTTTGCTCAGACAGAAAAACATTAATTTACATTAAGATAATAAGTTACAGATGAATCGTTGCATTTAGCCTACTTTGGATCATGTATCGTGAGCTGAATCGGTAACGTTATCACTGTCACACGAGCCAAAGCATTAAGAGTTTGTTGTAGCAACCAACGTAATAATAACTTAGATTAATATAGCACATTTCATGAAACCCAAGGACACTTTAAGTACAGGGGGACAAGGAAAAAAGAAAATACTTGGCAGACACAAACACAGACTTAAAGAAATGGAAGGGGGACGTGATTTAATGTAGGCTACTGACTACAACTACATTGCGCATTGTAACGTTATTTTATGAATGAAATAGACCCATTACATAGCTTAGGGCCAATTTGGTGTCGGTTTTGAATAATTTACAATCCCATAATTGTCTCCATCTGTTGAAAGCCCGACCGAGATTGACTCGGGTTTTCGCCCGTCGTCTGTCTCTCTCCCTTTTAGCTTTTAGTTGTTCTTCATTTAATTTCCTTTTTTTCTGTGATGGCCCTGCCCCAGTTAACTACAACAGGTAACTTCTAAAATAACATTAAAATACAATTAGGCCTATTAAGAAATCTCCTGCTACCTTTTACCTGGCTGCATAGGCTTTACTGGTGTTACAACGAAATCTGTGACCCTTCAGAATGTGTGCTCTGTAGCTCCGTCTACCTGCCGTAAATCATTTTATGACTTTGTGGGAAAAATCGTACCCGGGAAAAGTAATTGTTAAAAACAGGGTCCTTTTACTGTTAGTGCTGTTTGCTGTTACAGGTCATTTATGATCATCAGATGAAAAATTACCTTTTCAGAAACATTTTAAAGTTACATATAATCACTTTAATTCGTCACATACACACAGTCCAATGTAGTGAAATTACATAACATACTTAACTTAGATCACATTTTTACTAAATCCCCATTTTTTTTCCCCCAGCTGTCTTGTAATGTATGTGATTAGGTGGATTAGACCATTGGGACTTCACTGGAACATTTATTGATTAGCTATTAACGCACTAACACCAAATAATCAATGTTTTAATGTTCTAGATTTGGCGTTGCCGGTCGGCGTTTGATTCGAGGTTGCCTCAGGACGTAAACTTTGATTTCTCTGTTTTTTTTCCGTGAAAACTTGGGGGATGGAAAGCATCTCTGCAGTCCCATTACATATTAACAGCATCTCCAGTTATGTTCCTAAAACATGATGAGTACACTGACGCTGAGTTGCCTGCAAGATTAATTATTGACACTGTCCTTTGCGTAACCCGATCTTAAGAGTGTGTTCACTGTTCCATTTTTTTTTAAATGTCCTCTTATATAAAAAAATATGTTTCCTGTGTTACTTTGGAAAGCAGTTTTCCTTCTTGTCAACATGTTGGAACACTTTGGCTTGGATGCATGTGGTGTGGATTGGGAATTGAAACCACAGAAAGCTATAGATGGAAGTCATCATCATTGAGATTCACTTAGGTGCTTTAACATCCACATTGTAGCCTCGCCTCGCCTCTGATCAGCGCCTTTTAAAGTGTGTGCAACAATCTGGCGAAGAGATTAGGCCCCAGTGTGTAGCAATTGGTTGTTTTTTTTATGTAGCGAGAATGAGTTTAGGAGAGATGTGACTGGTGAAATCGCACTTTGAGTCCAGTCCAGCTAGGCCATTGGGGCATTAATCGTCATGTGTTGCTGCATGTTGTTAGCATATAACAGGCTTTTCTCAGCTCGTCATATTCCCCTCCCATCCCTCTCAGCCCCTAGTGGTATCATTGTGTTTATTAGCAGGATTCTTGGGTCATGTTGTTTATTCATAAGCCATTGTTTTCAAGCTTGAACTGTTCTATTTTGAGGGGTTCCATATTTGTCAGCTGAGTGTCGGTGGATGGCACCAGCACGCCTCCCAGCACCTCCAGAGACTCCCATTCTGACAAGGACATTTTTTTTTCTCCCCCATCCTCTTCAAGCTCCCAGTGTAATGAAAACTAAATACGCACATCTTCCCTTGCTGTCTATCTCTTATCCAACTCTGTCTTTCTCTTCTCTTTACTCTCCCCTCTCTCCTTTTTTACCCTTCCCTCTCTGCTTTCCTGACACCTTGGCCAATGGGAGTTGTTTCTGTGCCCGGCGGTTGTCAGGAGAGACAGCCAATAAGCAATCAAAGTGGCGGCCAGTGGCTGAGACAAAGGAGCACTCTGCCTTTTTCTGAGGTGCTGCAGCGGGCGGTACAGAGGCGGCTTGCATGTATAATTAAGTGTGAGAGGAAGCCGGGGCCACTTAATCTTCCCCCTAATGGTGATCCGAGCTCCATCACCGGGGCCCCTCTGGGGGGGCCGTACCCCAAAGACCCACTCTCCGGGTCACCGCTGTCCCCCAATTGTCATTGGCAAATCTTTTTTATCGGCCGGAAGAGCTGTTTTCCTAGACCGCTGGCATTGATCCATTCATCATGGCTTTGTTCCTTTAAGAACTCTGAGGGCACACCAAGGGTCTGCCGAATGAGCTATTTATCATCCAGCAGAGAAAAATAGAGAAAGAAGTGAAGAGATGCATATTTTACACAGTTTTTCTCAAAGCTTACAATAGCCTGACATATTTTCGGGTTTGGCTTGTATTGTTACAGGGGTCCCTGTCACCTGTGTGATTTATACGGACAGCAATTATGTTGAACTGCAATGAAACTTTGACTATTGATTCTAATAAGAACAAGTTGCATTTTAAACATGACTGTCTTCTGATGATACATAAAACACATTTTATGTTTATACAGTGTTATGAGTTGAGTAGGACTGCGATGTAGCTTAATCCAGCAGCTGATCAGGTGCCAACCATGTGTGGCGTCACCCATTGGTTTGTGGAAATCTGCTATGAGTCGTCGAGTTTGCCGTTACGGGCGCAGCCATCCTGGTTGCGGATGTGACGATTTTGGACGAGAGGGAGGAGTGAGGGAGGAGCCCTTAAACTCTACGTTACACACTTTCACTGGCAATCACATCATAGCCACGCCCTAAAACACCCCCTGCTTTATCACCGATTTTAAAATCATTCTGTTGTAGAAGACTTAAAACTAGCGATTGAGACCCTCCTTTTGTAACCGCACGTGTCGCCCCCTGCTGGAATTCAGATAGAAGTTTGAAGTTTAAGGCACTTCCGCATTTGCAGCACTTCACCGAACCGGATGCATTGTCCAGTAATATTTACAGTCAATGCAGCTGATTAGCTTAGCTTAGCATAATGGCTGGAAACCGGGGGAAACAGCTGGCCTGGCTCTGTCCAAAAGTACCAAAATCTGCCTACCAGCACCTCTAAAGCTGTCAAATTAACACCATATATCTTGTTTGTTTAATCTGTACCAAAACCGAAATGTAAAAGCAACAAGTTGTGGTTTTATGAGGGGTTATCTGCTGGACTATTTCCTATGCTAAGCTAACCATCTCCTGCCTCTTGCTTCACATTCAGACTAAAGAAGTAAAAGTGGTATCAACCTTTGTATGTAATTCTCAGCAAGAAAGTGAATAAGTGCATTTCCCCAAATGTCGAACCCACTCTTTAAAGGCAGGTTAGCATTTTTGGTGTATGGATTATAGTAATGGGATAACTCTGAAGCTAGTTTTAGGCTTGTATTGTAAAACAATTGCTTCCTCCAGCTAGTTTATTTACTGAACAATTATTTTTGTGCGTGGATTTTTAAAACTCACATACAATAGTACACACAAAGCAAAAACAGGCACAGCCTTCCTTCCCCCAGACAAAATTAACCAACCAAAGGTTTAATTCTCCTGTTTCCTATTGACACAGCTAAAGGCAGCATAATGGGCCTATTACAGGCTACCTGCATCATGCTTAATTCATCGGGGTGGTTTCGCAGTGTTCCTTTTTCAGCAGCCTCCTCATCTTTGTGATTCAAAGCAGCAGCAGCAGCAGCAGCAGCAGCCAACAGGGGAAAAGCCCCCACTGAGGTCCTCTATGTCTGGGCTGGCACTTCCAGCCTCTAGTGACCCTTCACTTCCTCAGGATGGAGGTGAGGATCTGAGGATGAGGAGGAGAGCAGAAGAGAGGAGGAGAGAGGACCCGTGTGACTCAGTCCAAATGGAGCGTCTTGTGGTTATCCCTCGTATACAGACTATTATGTGGTCCCACCACTGACACTAATGGGATGTTACAATGATTTAAAATGATTTAATGGCTCCCAGGTTGGGGCCCCTAATGGCCCTCTTTATACGCCAATGCGTATTATGAATGGCAATGACAGTGTTGTGAAGGGCCTCTGTTTCTCTGGCTTTCTTTTCTCTCTCTCTCTCTCGCTCTCTCTCTCTCTCTCTCTCTCTCTCTCGCTCTCTCTCTTTTTAAGCTGTTGCTCAGGCAGTGTGACAGGTGTCGTTTTGTGTGGTGATCGGGCTGCAGACACTGCAGTGAGTCAGTGGATGGTTGACGGACTCCTTATAGGCGCCCATAGTGTAGCAAGAGTGTTCATTAAATGTCTTATCGCACGCTGCTTCACTGATGTGCACCCGACCACATGCTGAATGACTTGTTTGTATTGTGTGTTCATCCATTCTGTCTAAAATATCTGATATGATGGCTTATAGGTGACTGAAAACTTAAAACAAAATTATTTAAAAATGTTTAGCTATTTTAAAGTTTTGTATGGTGCATTAAAAACCACATCTCCAGTCCAAAGTTTAAACCATTCTAATACACATTTAGAGTCAAGAGAGTTAAGCACTAAAAAATGGAAGCTGTTTTCCACCCTTAGTGCTGGCTATCAGTGAAGAAGCACCTGCCAGGACTGTATTGATTTTTGGTGTGTATCAATATTAACATAAGACAGTGGTGGAAGAAGTACCCAGATTGTTGCTTGAGTGTACCACACTGTAGAAATACTCCATTACAAGTAAAAGTCCTGTATTCCAAATGCTACTTGAGTAAAAGTGTAAAAGTATTGGCAACCAAATGTACTTAAAGAATCACAAGTGAAAGTACTTGTTTTGCATAATGGACCCTTTCAGTGTTCTACTATGTGCTATTATTAGGGTTGGGAATCACCAGAGGCCTCACGATACGATATCATCACGATACTTATGTCACGATATTTTAAACATATTGCAATATCCTGCAATAAATATTAGAATTTTTCCCAATTTCAAATGATGTCCCCAAAAGGAAACTTTGTCAACATCTGTTTTATCTAAAAAGATAAATGTCTCTGTTTGTTCATCTCACTTCATGAATGGGATTGTCAAGAAGACAAACTGTCCAACACATATTTAATAATAGATTGGTACTTGACATCTGTGTATTAATACAGTATTGCCACGGAAAATATTGCGATATGCTGTACCACCCACCCCTAGCTATTATATTGTGCTATTATATTATTGCATTATTACTATTGATGCTTTATTGTGTTAACAGTATTTCTGTAGTGTGGTTGGGGTGTAGCTCATTCTAACCAACTTATATGCTGTACTTTTGAAAAGTAACTAGTAACTATACTGCCAGACAAATGTAGCGGAGTAAGGAGTACAATAATTTCATTTGAAATATAGCGGTGTAGCTGTGTAAACTACCAATATGTCAAATTTCTACTTAAGTATAGCAGTAGAGTAAGTGTAATTTGTTCATTTAATTACCAAAAAAGCGATAAATAATGCTTACAATGCAGAAATTTGTATCCAAAGTCTTTTGAGCCAAAATTCATTAGAAAATAGTAATATATGTTAGACTGAAATATCTTTGCTCCACTGCATAATAAACTGCCTTCATTAAACAAAGTAAAAATATCAGCGATTCCACTGACACAGCAATCAACGTAGCACGATAAGGAAGAACTTAGGAGACATAGTTGATGACTTTAATTTTGAAGTCCTCTCCTCTTCTCCCTTTCTTCCATAATGTCTGCTTTCCAGTCCTCCTGGACATTTCACATTGTGGATTAAGCCTATTGATCACCTACACCTAGCAAGGTGGAGAGGTTAAGCAAATTGCTCATCCCATGCCACTCTATTACAAGTCTCCTTCCTCAAAGAAGCTTGCCTTGCCTGCATTTGTATTAAACACCCAGTTACAGAAGGAGAGAAAGAGACTCCCCTGGCTTTCCAAAAAAAGCCTACTATTTCCCCATAGTATGATGTCTGTCGATGGCCTGGAGAGCCTCTGATCCCTGGCTTCATTCACTGAAACCAAGCTGTCCAGCAGACTCTCCCTACATTGTTCAAGGCACAGAGAGAATGAGAGGTTTTGCTTATATATATATGCACGTGAGGGTGTGCGCACATTTGTGTGCGTTTAGGAGTGGGAGTGCTCATGCGAGTATGTGTGTCGGCGTGTGTGAGATAGAAAGAGAGCCCAGAGGATTGACAGCTCTAGCAGTCATTACACGCTGGATTGAATGCTAGATTAGTCCAAAGTGGCTCAGGGTCAAGCGGCTGCCTGCTCCCTTTTGGCACTCAATGACTTTAATACCCGCTACTGTATTAGTCAATTACTTCAAAGGCTAGGCTGCCCTCTCGTTACCTCTCCCATAGTCCTGACTCCATACCTTCTGAAGCATCGGCTTTTTATCGCATCTATTATTGATGTGTCTCTATTTATACAGGATATATCTCTGAAAGAGCAAAGAAAATACCCTAGAAATATGTTTTTAGGACTTAACTTCATGCAATACTTACAGTATGTGTCAATGTGACCAAAAACACAAATCCTGCTTCTTTTCAGCCTGTAAATGTGTTATTCGTTTGACAAGCAATGATTTAAATGTATCTTTTGGCCTGTAAAGCAAGCTAAGCAACCCTTTATACTGTATTCATGGAGGAATTGGTTGGGGAAATTGAATCATATGAAACTTGGGGACTTTGACCACTGATAACAACTGATAACTCTCTTTCATAGTGATTTGTAGCACAAATGATAACACATGAACACCCTATTCCTTTTTCAGACATAGCAAATGATAAACATATATTTTTGTTTCCCCAAAGGGATAAAAAAAATACCCAATCAAAAAGAAACATTTCACTAAACAGGAAATAAATGAATCCCACACTTTGAAGTTTTTCAGACTTGAACGTTTTGTCTTCTGACCATCAAAACATCACGTGAGCCTATCTGTCATTAGATCAAGCTCCTCTGCTCTCCACCTCTCTACTACTCTCTCTGTCTATCACCACTGCACTCCTCCCATTAGCTCTGATGTTAAATTGCTCTTGTGTGATTGTGTCATCGGGCTCTCCCTTCCCTTTCTTTTGGGTGACTGATATGACCTTTAGGTACACCGACTGACAATTACCGTCACCGAGAAATTGAATTATTAGCTTTCTCTGCCAACAGAGCTGCGGGTAGGTGGTTGGTAGTTGAGAGTAAAATGCTGTAATTACTTAGCTAAATTGCCATATTATATTTTTTTGTACTCCTTTTCCTTTTTCATTCTTCCTCGTGAGTGATATAAAAGCTGGGTAGAGAAAGAAAAGGAAAGGTGTTGAGCTGTGAAGCTTATGAAAGAATAATTGTGAATGCCTCTCATAACCTTTCAAGGTTGTTGATTGTCAATAGGAACAATTTAGAGATGTCTATTGAGGGGTCGGAGGGAAAGATCACACACTGTCCTTGCTTTTTGTCTCTTTTCCTGTTGGTCAGTCTAACTTTCTTTTTTTTTTTTTTTTTATTTCTCTCTCTATATATATGTATATGTGTCCTCTCTCTACCAAACTGTGAACAATTGATTTGACCTTAATAGTGTTTCTCTTCTGCGGCCCTCCTCCGTCTCACACACAACACTTGCACATACACACACTGGATTGGCCAGGCTGAACGTAATTATTTTTTCTCCTCTCAACTCCAGTTCTTAGTGAGCAAGTGGTTTTCTTTGCTTAGCAGCTTGTATCACGGCCTGTCAGATCCTGCAGTTTAGATTACAGTATCTAGCTATGTAGCAACAAAAAAAGAAGCAACCTAAACTGTGCTGTCGTTAATTAACCAGCGTTTAAGGGGGGTGGATGACTGCGAGGGCCTTCGGAGGTCGCATAGTTCCCTCAGAAAGCCAGGGAAAAAGAGGATGTGAGGTTTAAAAAAGGGCGAAATATGTATGACAGGAGGAGAGGAAAGGAGTCTCAGGCCCTTTGTTTTCTCCTATCTCTCAGGCACTGAGCCCCTGCACGTCTGTATTAACCTTTTCATCTCTTCTCTAAATACACAGATGCATGCATAGATGCACAAACATCCATTCATCAGGCTTGTACAGAGTACACACATAAAAAAAAAAAAACTTGGGGCACACATCCTGCCTTTATACTATTTGCCTTATCTTAAATGTCAAAAGGTGTTCTCATTAGACCAATTGTAATTACTATCTATTGTGTGTGTGTATAATGAATGCTTTTTTGTATAATGAATGCAGATCATGATTACTTACTGTAAATGAAGTCTGCGGACATACTAGGGAAGCATACAGAAGATTAATGCATTATTGTGTTGTAGTTTTCAACAGAGGTTTTTAATTAGTTCAACACATAAATTGTTCCATAAATGTTCAGTTCAGGAGAGGAGACGAAAAATGTCAGGGCTGTCATATGTTTTTTTATTTTTTTATTGTGGGCGCAGTTATATGCCAAAGAAAGAACTAGAATTTAGCAATTTACACAACTTCAATTTATGCAATTATGGTCATAAAACGCTGCTGCAAACTTATATATTAAAAGAACAGGTAGAGCACTGAACAGTCAAAGACTTCGAGATACTTGTGTTTAGTCTAACACACACATAAACGCTATAGGAAGCTGCTTCAAATGTAAACAAAAGAAACAAAAATTAGGATGCTGATGTCAGTTTTTCACCTAATAAACATTTTATTTGTATTTGATATGTCTTATTGGGGAACTCCATTGATTTTACACATCAAAGTCTGTTTACAGGTCTACAGCATATGTGAAAAAAGTTCACAAAGTTGTATAAAGCCTTTTGCGGCTCCAGTGGGAGCTGTGTGAAGTCTTATAAATGTCCTCAAATGATGTCACTTGAGTCGGCGCCGGTTGGGGCTAAAGGCTACAAGTTTGAAAATTAACAAACAATTTGGAGCTGTGGAGGTAGAATGAAGTGAGCTTACCAGACCTCTGTAGCCAGCTCCTCATCTCTGCTTGAGGCTAGCGGCTCAAGGTCACGTTAGCCGGTACTAGCATAACATATCCGAATCTCCGACTGGACTGTCGGCGGTCGAGTTACATCGTGGTTAATGTAGGCAGGAGATTTTTGACAAGGAAGAAGAATACATGGAACAAAAAAGGATAGCTCAGATTCTGTTCTGTTTTTTTTTCTTCTTTTTATTTTAACTGTCCATCGTGAGTCCGACAATGTTATAGGGATGTAATGCTAAATCGGTGCAGTACTCTTTTATTACAAACAGTGCAGGATTTCTGCAATTTGCATTTCACAATCTTCAGTCACAGTCTTCACTCCAAACACTTTTACATTTTACCTGAAACTATTTCAGATATTTTATTAATCTATTTATCTAATGTTTTATTAACTTAATATTGTCATTGTCATTACTGCTACTTCTTTTTACTCTGTATAGACACCTACTGCAAATCTTCTGTTTGCTTTTTCTTTTTTCTGTCCTGTTAAAGGGTTTTCCCTTGTCAAAATCAAAGGTCTAAAGCCTGAGACACACCAAGCCGATAATCGGCAGTCGGACAGTCTGGCGAGGTCAGTGACTCGAGTCTGTTCGTTGTGTTCCGTGCCGTTGTCTGTCCGAGGGGCAGTCGGCCTTTATTTTGGCCGATTTGACATGTTGAATCAGAAGGCGGGCACTGCCGGCAATCAGACTCAAATGACCCATCTGATTGGTAGTCTCTCAAAATCTGACGAAAATCTTTTAAACTGACCTTTGTCGATCTGAAATGAAGACAGATTCAGCAACTGCATGGCCTATTTCTCGCTTAAAATGTTTTCAGAACCACATTTCGGTGAACTATTTTAGTAAAATATGAGATCGTATTGTGAACAAGCCGCCATGACAGTCTGGCTTTGAATTTCCAGAGAAACCAGTCCCACGTGACGCGTTCACCCAATCAGCTTTTCAAAGTTTTCATTTTTGGTCGACAATACAGATTAGCGCCGCCTGCTGTTATGGAGACGTATTACGTCTCGTTGCTTTGGTGTGTTCTGAGGCACTTTTTTGACCAACTTGGGGAGACTGATCAGTCCAACTGCCTTTTCTGCCGAGGGTTGGCCGTCTGGTCGGTGTGTCACGACCTTAAGGAGGAAAGTGGGTGTAGTATGTTGTACAAACCATCTTAGACAAAGTAGTGATTTGGGGCTATATCAGTAAAATGTAATTGACTTGAAATTTATGGTTTTGTCCACCTGTTGTTATTACCTATTTGGACTTATTTCAGAAACAGAAGGTATCTTCTATTTACACTTCTGAGGGACTACAGGACCCTTGAAAGGCTTGTAAAGTGTGATGTCACCGTATTTGTCATGTTGGGCATAGTGGGCATGCCATCTGAGGCTGACACTGATGCTGAAAGGACACTACTACACACATTAGGTCTTGCTGCTGTAGTTTATGCTTTCCTGCAATTTTGAATGAGCATATAATCTTACAACCTCTCCTGATTATTGAGTGGTTTTGTGACCAAAAATATGCACACATTTTTGAGGCTGTGCCCCCTCATGCTCTGTGTGTACTCATATGATGATGGTGATTGTCTGTTATGTTTACAAATTCTGAAAAAAAGCAACTTAGATGTTACAGGCCTTATCGATTTTCCAACAATTCACTAGATGGTATCTCAAATAAACGTGCTATGAATCACGGCTTATTACAAGCCAGTAAATACTGAGAGAGAAGTGCAAAGTGAGATGGGGAAGCAGGCAGAAGATGAAAGACGGAGATGGTGTTTTATCCCATTGGCTATCATGTACAGTTGGAAAAAGGTAGGAGCGAAGATATGCAAGTAAAAAGTTGGAGGGAAAGACAGAGAGTGAGTGAGAGAAGAGACCCTAAGAGAGACAGACACTCTACATGAAAAGAAAATAAGAGAGATGAAGAGGACCATTTGTATGATTTTTCTTCCTTAAGGTCGAGCCTGCTCAACCAAAAAGGGACAATTTGCACGCGCCATAAAGGACATTTTTGCTCATTGCTATGTCCCAGCAGAACCCCATTGCTCTTTGTTTTAATTGTCCATGAACAAGGCATTGTTCTGCAAGATCAGGGTCTGGAGAAAATTTCCTCAAACCCGTTCATTGTTACAAGGAACACATTATAGGGCCTTCATTATTTTCCCTCTGATATAAAGAATATGTTATTTGAATTTACATAATTCTTAGAGCAGCTCCAAAGCCTCTTCTATAAATAGCGTTATTCAACTTGAGCGCAGATTTAAATGAAGGGAGAAGTCATAATCTCCTACAGTGTTGTATCTTTGTCTCTTCCTTATAGCTCTCTTGTGTGTAAATCCACACACACTAAACCCTCACTATATCCACTCTTTGTGTATTTTGTATTGGGTTTGTTATGCGTGTCAAAATCACCCAATTTCTTTTTGATGAATGCCGTGTGCATACAGTATTAGCCAATGGGAAGATTAATTTGTTGTCCGCTTGCCAGACTCGTCTTTGTAACGCAGATGACTTTCTGCCGACTTTGTTCTAAATGAAGTTGTTGTGTAGTATATTTGGCAGGGGGTTGTCCCACTTTCAAGCGCTTCGCTCGTTTCTGAGATTGGCCTCGAGGTGCTGTGACACAGCTTCCCTCCAGCGCAGACACACAGAGTCACACATCCACACACCGTCGAGCAAACGCACAGAAAAATCACACACAACCCCTCGTCTGAAATGCCATTATCCTGAGTCCCGGTTTGCCCTGAAGTTTGGTTAAAAGTGTTTTATAAGCTCTTGCTGCTTCTGCTTGGCTAGCGCGGCTGTGCCCGAGGACATACAGTTGATCAATGTGCCATCACAGACGGAGGCAGGACCAACAGCAGCGCATGACTGACTCCAACCCGACTACTTGGGGTGTAATAATTCTATTCCGTGGGTTTTTGGAGTCCAGAGGTGAGGCACAATGCTTGAAGAACATCAGTGTTTTTGCCTGCTCCAGGAATTAAATTTACAGGCAACTCCAGTTTCATTACACTCGATGTTGGCACAGGAATTTGGAAAGGAAGGATGTGATATATTAGCAGTATGTTAATCCCAAAAGAACGATAAAATGTATTAAAAATGAACCCTTGTTAATTGTAATGTTGTTGGTGTGTGGCCCTGAGCACAGAACAGCCCCTCTGTTATTCAGTATTCACTGACGGTAAAGTTAATGTGGTTTTCAAAATAATTTCGCTCCTCAGCCTCCTTCTACTCCCATGGCCGGACCACGCTGCCAGGCGCTACAGTATCCATAAACCCAGCCCGCAGTCTCTCACCTCTCATTTCTCATAGTATTAATAATACAAAAGTGGGAGCTGTGCTGGCCCAGGATATATCCAAGGTTGCCACAAGGCTGAACTGTTATTCTCCCCGCGCACGGTGAGAGGCAACCACCACTCATTCCAACAGACGGAGGCGAGGGCCAAGACCCCAGTGATTATTTCTCTCTTTTTGTTAAAAATATGCAATGAGTGAGCCGTCAGGGACTTCTTTGGGTTGTGCGGCACCTAACCTTTTTATGCAACAGCCATGTCATCTGCATTCTTTGTTGTGTTAAGAAGAGTTAAATGACCACTCGGGATGGGTACGGTCTGACCTTTAACCCACGAGGATAATGAGCGAGATGAGGAGCGTCAGGTATAATAGACTGTTAAGGTTGATCGTATATAGCAGAGGGCAGGCAGGCCTCTCATGCTGTCTTTCTCTCTCTCTTTTGTCTTTGCTTTTTCCTCGTTGGTAAAGATGATGCAGACACAGAGGAGCAATTACAGAGAGAAACAGACTTCAATTTCCATTTGACAATGGAGTTAAAAGGCCTTGGCCTCCTTGCTTAGGCATGGAGACGGCCAGAGAGTTACAGGAAGCAGGAGAGGGTGACAAAGGCCAACAGCAAGCAGCATCTATTTTCAGACTAATGGTCCTCACAGGTTTTAGAATTATGATCTGGAAAATGAATTTCGTGATGTTTCTATTATTCATTAATTCCCAGACAGAAGTAGAGAAAGAGAAGGAGGAAGAAGCAGGCAGGCGTCTGTGATTATTGATTACAATGCTGAAAATATAATGAACTAGAAATGAGGATTGAGTTTTCCTCATACATTTGGTGCCCCCCAACCGTCCCCACCCTTCCCGACTGTCACAACTGTGTCTGTTTCGCCCCGGTGTCTCTGTCTCCGAAAGGGCACATTCGTTGTATCTGTGCTGTTGTGTCAAGAAGATGTGTGAAAGAATAGATCCCTTCTCCCCCCGCGTTTTAAACAATCACATGCCCGAGGAATTCATTTGTCTTGGTTTGGCTTTGTCTCAGAGGTGACACACAAGCGGGGGCTCCTTTTGTTGCTCAAAATTGATGCCGCTAACAGTGTAATAAAAATGTCCAAAACTTGCAACGCTGTTTGAGGAAGAGCTTCTTTTGTTCCTGCAGAAGCTCTTGTACAGAGGAGATAACTGCAGGCTGTGTTGGTGGCAAGATTAATATGTTACCCAGTTGGACCAGGGTGTTTTCTTACTCCGGCTATATCTCTGGTGTCAACATCATAGTTCTTCCTTTGTATCTTCTTACTTTGAATTCAGCCCCTTGATTGCACTCATTCTACTGAACTGGTAAACACTGCAGTGTGCCGACAGATAGCATATTTATCTTGCTGTAGCCTACTTTAGTGGCAAATGATACTGCTGCCATCAGGTTTGAAATACTCCACTGCAAGAGAGTAACCTCATTTAATCATTAAAGGTTGACTTATCAGGGGAGTGGGGTGATAAGTATCTCGCACAGTTTGCTTCTGCTCGTAATGGCCTTCATGGAAGCGCTGAATACAATTGATGGCAGTTGGATGGGAGTTTGAAATCAGATGGAGCTTTGAGGCGACATACCCAAATACACGAAGCAAAGAGGTGATTTTCAAATTATTTCTCAAACTGATTTATTTACTTTTTGTCTCATGACAAACGGTAACCTGACACGGCTGAATTGCTGAACTGTGTCTGAGGACTAATGAGAGAAATTTCCCTAGAGAATCTTTATCTATTGCTCCTCGGAGAGCACCTTGGAGACTTGCTCTCCTGTCTGTCACCTACACACACACACACACACACACACACACAACCCCACCTCTCACACCACTCTGCCGTCTGCCCATCATCCCCTCTCCACCCCTCCGCCACCTCCCTCACCCATTGACACCCCTGTTTCCTCTAACACTATCATGTACCACAGCCATTTCACTTTTGCACCTTGCAATTAAAACCAGAGGAGAGGCAGAGGAAAATAATACTCTTATACTTCCCTCCCACTCCTCCTCCTCCTCCTCCAAAATCCACCGCTCTCCTTTCTGCAACACAGTGTGATACACATGTACATGGTATGTGTTAGAAATCCAGAGTTTATGGGAATGGCAAGCATGGATTTAATTAACAAAGGAAATATCACCTAGGCTTTCAGTTGAGGTAGACAGTGTCAGCGTTTTAGTTTCTGCTATTCTGATGGCAGGTGGATGCAGATTAGGCAAACACAATAACAAGAAAGGTAAAAAAAAAATAAAAAACAAATAAGTTAGAGAGTCCTTTCTTTTCTGCTGCCCAACTGATTTAACGCTTGTGGTTTTACTATGGTGTGCAACACAGAAGTCTTGTCCACCATCACACACACACACACACACGCACACGCTGTGAAGTCAAAGAAGTCTTTGATCTTTGGTGTTGCTATACTGACCTCTGCAGGATCCTCCCCCAGCTCTCTCTCTCTCTGTGTGTGTGTGTGTGTGTGTGTGTGTGTGTGTGTGTGTGTGTGTGTGTGTGTGTATATGTGTGTTTTACTGGTTTGTGGAATTTGGGTGTTGATGCAGGTGAGTCCAAATTTACAGGTGAAAAATTAATGTCAAAATTAGTGACAGGAACTATTAGAAGTCCGTTCAATTTTAAAATAAAAACACATTTATGAGCCACGCTGTTGCACTGGGCGACATGTTCCTTCGTTACAAAAATGGAGACTGTAGCTTTTTTTGAGTCATTACCACATCCACCATTCTGCTGCCGTAAATGCTCACAAGCACCTCAAACTCACAGCTTAAATGGTCCCCAACA
Source organism: Sander vitreus (assembly GCF_031162955.1). NCBI lineage: Eukaryota > Metazoa > Chordata > Actinopteri > Perciformes > Percidae > Sander > Sander vitreus. The sequence continues at coordinate 10,628,608 of NC_135877.1, forward strand.
AATGCACTATTTACTCCTGTTTTGGTAACATTTGCCAAATAACTACACTGACAACAGCTGTTTTAGGAAGTAATACAACCTGTTTGAAAATGAAAAAAAAACTAATAAATACAGGTTTTTAAAGATGTACGTCTTCAGTAGAAACAAGTGGGCAAGTATTGAGTCTTTTTACGGGATTTGAGTCACCTGCCTTATTCTTTAAGATCAGAAACTTGTTTCGGTAATGACTGATCACATTGTCAGATGTTCAGACATGGTGATCAGGCTAATACGTCTTCCCACATGTGGAAAATATTGTCTGTTGTGTGTGATTTATAATGGCAGAGTCATCCAAAATTTGTTCAAAGTAATCTCACATAATTTAGATGACCCGGAAAATTACATTGCTGCCTGCAAACACGAAACAGGTGGTAAGTTATCTCTTCTGTATCCATTTTCCATTCCAGACAAGTTAAAAGCACGACCGTCTGTGTTTTACTATGTGTGAGAGGGATCTGTGGTGACTGGGCTTGGATGGTGGAAACAAACTGCCCTGTGTGTGTGTGTGTGTGTGTGTGTGTCTGTGTGTGTGTGTCTGTGTGTGTGTGCGCACAAACATCCACACACACCAAGGCCCCATGGGAAAACATCATCACACATCGAGTCAGAGATCTCGGCTATTTAAACAACAGCTCCTGATTAGTGTTACATTACTGTTCAATTTTTTATTTGTTCCAAATTGGAAATCTGAGGGTTCTGTGTTTTTATCCCTCTCCTCCCCTCCCTCCCCCCTCCTCATCATATGCCACAGTTCCTTGATATTAAACATGGATTAGCAGTGTCTAAGCTCTCGATGGCCAGACATGAAGGAGTGCGGGTGGGGGACGACACTGCTCTTCCCCCTCAGAGGCCATTGATTTCCAAGCTACTTACGCCCTGTTTGTATGTACGGACACACTGGAGTGTAAGCTTGTTAAATGTGAAGTGCATCAGCTGTCACCTGCAGGTCCCCGTCTCATCTTCTTGGGGCTTATCAGCACATAAACACACACATACACACAGTGGAATCTGGCCATTTTGCAAATCAGACATAGATATTGCATGCGCTGCAGCATCCTCTGATAAGGCTGGTTGTATCAGGGTCCCATCTATGATATCAGGCTGAGATCAGGTTTGAAAGCAGGATTGGTGGATGACACAAAACAGACTAAATAGGATGTTCATCCACCTGTCATGCTTCTTCAGGCCCTCTGATAGACGTAGCAGAAATTTCTTTTCTGTTTTTGAGCATTATAATGTATGTATGGATGGTGTCTGGTTACAGATTGGATCTACTGTCCGTATTCTAAGAACACTAGTCAAGATCTCCTGTATAGATTAAAACTCATGTCAAGTCATTTCAATCTAGTGAATACGCTCTATCTTTTATAGTATAATATCTTGTCCTTAGTGAAAATAGTTTGATTCAATACCCAAACTCCTCATAAGGGAAGGCAATTTTGATTATTTCTGTCAGCTCCTAAGAAAAAAGTAAAAGTTTGTATTGCTCATAAAGCAAGGTTTCTATCTGGCCTTGGCACTGAAAGATAGCCCAGGTGATTACAGTCTGTAGTCTGCTCCAGCTTATTATGCCAGAACATCACTGGACCCTTCTCCAAATATATCATAAATAATTATTACAGAGTGCATGTTCAGTGCTCTGGGCCATGGATATAACTTGTTTAGTTTCAAACACACCCCAATCAATATAAGCCTGTCATCTAAAATTTATGAGAACACCAGCTTGTATTTTATTTATCTATTTATTTATTTATTTCATTTGGCTGCTTGCATTCAGCCTCTTGTTTTCAACTAATCTTTGCTGAGTGTGTGCACTGTACAGGTGTGTTTGTGTGTGTAAATACTAGAAATTACCTTTTGTGTGCATGCAGTCGTGTGTGTGTGCGTGTGCATGATGTGTGTGTGTGGGGGCTTGGTCCAGCAGGCAGCACCCACTCAAGGGACCCTGGAATTATGGATTGAGGACAGGAGTCATGTGATGATTGACAGCCGCATTCCGTTGGAGGTGATTAGGTGCGCGAGGCCCAAAGAAAACAGACATGATGGAAATTTCAACATCCCTACTCTAATTTCTGCTACGGGTAATTATGATACATGATGATCTGCAGACATCATTGGCCACACAGTCCGCTGTGCTCAATCTCCCCCTGCTCGAGCTGTCTCTCTTGTTCTCTCTCTACCTCAATAACTCACTCACACACACAAACACACACACACACACACACACACACAGAGGCAGACACACATTTCCATACAAACTAGTTGCGTCGAAAAGCAGCGAGGCGTCGTAATTCAGCTATGAAAATATGGCAACCCTCTGTAATTTCTATTTTATTGCAGTTTGTCCTCCAGTGAACTAATTGCAATTTTTTAATCACTCAGGTTTTTATTAAGTAATAGTACAATTTGGGGAAATAAGCTTATTTGAGAGTTAGATGGAAGTAGATACCACTCTCATATCTGCACGCTAAATATGTAGCAGTAGCTTAGCTTAGCATTACGATCGGAAACAGGGGGAAACAGCTAGCTGGCTCTGTCCAAAGGTAACAAAACCCACCCACCAGCACCTCTAAAGCTCATTAATTAACATCAAGTATATACAATATATGTTGCTTGTTTAATTTGTACAAAAAAACAAAGTGTATAAATGACTTTGCTTTGCTCACTAGGAAGTCACTAACCTTCCGTAAAATGGTGGATTGTCTCTTCATGTCTTTGTACAGGTTAAACAAGCAAGATATAATATGTTAATTATCAAGCTTAAGAGGTACTGGTAGGCGGATTTTGTTTCCTTTGGACAGAGCCAGGCTAGCTGTTTCCCTCTGTTTCTAGTCTGTGTGCTAAGCTTAGCAAACCGACTGCGAGCACCAGCTACACATTTACTGTTCAGACATGAATTAGTGCATTTCCCAAAATGTCCAACTATTCCTTTAAACAACGGTTGCACACAGTTTAAACTGCATCGTGGGAGTAAGTTCTGGCTTAGTATCACATTTCACCTACCTAAACTAAACTGTGTTAAATCTGTAGCACAGTTTATTGACGAGGAATTTAACTGGCGCATTAAATTACACCACATGTCATCCCAAAAATCAACAACACACACACACGCGCACACACACACACACACACACACAGACACACACACACACACACACACACACACAGGCAATATCTGTGTAAGCCACCAGCAGTCTACCATCATTGCTCCCAAGCCACAGTGGAAGTGTTCTGATCTGAAAGTTACAATATTCCTCCCAACAGTTCCTCTCAGCCTCTCCTCTCTCATGTGCTCATCGCTCTCTTCCCCTCTATCTGACAAAAGCTGCACGTCCTGCTCTCTCTCTCCCCCATGTCAGGTGCGTTTAGCATGGCTTTGAACGCCATGGCTCCATATTTTATTGAACACTTTGTTGGTTGATGCCGGGTTCCTCCACAATGCCTGGCGATGGGTTCATGCATTAGAGATGTGAGCTTTGGACGGGGGCCCGAGGAGGATGGAAAGAAAATATAAAAGAGAAGGGGGCCGGAGTGTGTTTTCTCTCTGTTTTGGTGGACCGTACAGAAGTCGTTGTTATTTAGCATTTCACTGTGAGTTCATATTCGCTGCAAAGGAAAATCTATGGGCGCTCTCACAGATTCTCTCTTAAGGATAAGAGCTCTATCGGCGCTCTCATCCTCGGTGTATCTGACTGTTGCACATTGATTTGTTTTTTTCTTTCAGCAGGTGTATCTATGGTATTGTTTTTTCAAGGTATTCCTTGAATCTGGAATCAGTTAAGACAGTGTGAGGTATTTGACCACCAAAAGAGAGTCTGACAGTTTTACTCTCAACCTCTCTTTTCCAAACTGTTGCTTTATCTTGTCATGACATTTTCGTCCAGCATAAATAAAACCCGGACAGTGTTGGTAACTGCTGACTTTGAGTCATCTATGTGACCTTTTGCTTTGAACTAAAATACATTTGTGAGTATAGCATGTATAGAAAGGGGCTATTTGCATATCTTGGGTTAAACCCCATTGCCCTTCATATACAGTAGGTGCGAAAATACTGATTAATCCCCCAAAAGGGTAAGTGTAAAACAGATATTTGCGACCTCCTGATTGTAAAGTGTAGCAATAGGAAAAATTAAACAGTGAAATGTGTCAGGCCTTAAATTAGCGCTCCATATTTTAGTGCCATTTCCAACAGTGCCACGTTGCAAAGGCCTCCAAAGACAAGAGGCATCACAGTTGTTGTCAGACAACCTCCTATCACCTCTGCATCACTTTTCACACATTTGCATACAATTTTGTTTCCGTGAGAGCCATTGAGTTTTGACTTGGAATATTTCCCCCCATATTTCTTCTGTTTTGCGGTTGCGTCTTTTTTTTTGTAGAATTACAAATAGTGTCCAAAAGTAATATAGAACCAGCAGGTTAATGCTACCGTTTGTATAGCAATTTGATTATTTACCAGGCCTTTTGTAAATGTGCTACTAGAAAATCTGTTTTTGAGCTTTTTTAATGCTTCCCATTCGTGGTTGCTTATTTGTCTGAGGGCTGCTGTAGTTGTTGGGGCATTCTTTGACCGCAACGCCTCAGCCAAACAGATGTTTCATTTACAACTAACAATTACACACAGAGGGGATCTTGGGGATAGGGGAAAAAGCATGAGTTTATTTAAACAAAAATCTTCACATGACGTGTCCTCTCTCCAGCACCTAGCAGATTTATTTGAAACGAAACAAGTTGTGCTGATTCTCTCATTTACTTCTCAACCTCCTTCAGACCGGGGAGCAATAATCTGGCTTCCTGTAGACTAAACATAAAATTAAAATGCGATCTGGCTGTGCCGTATGTTTTATAGAACTCAAAAAAAGGAAGAAAAAAAGAACTCACGTCAGCGAGTTTTACAGATAAAAGTGCCACGGCTCGCCAAGTGAAAAGGCGGATGGAAAAAAGAATATCTTTTTTTCCCTTCCTCTTTTCGCCTTTGCATATGTTAGAGCAGCTTGATTAACGGCCGGGCCGTCCAAAAGCTAATTATTTTATTGAGTTGGGGGACGAGGCAGGATCCCACCTTGGGGATTTGGCTTTGGCTTTGGCTGCAAAATAGAAAAGGGCCCCACATGTGTTGTGTGATTTCTCCCTCCTCTTGGTGCCCGTCCTGCACGGTGACAGCAGGATGAGCCCCAGGTATGGGTGGTCTCATCTCTCGTCTATCAATAAGGAGCTTACTCGCCGTACTGGAAATGGGAGGGAATACAATGCCGTTGCAATTTGATTTTAAGCCCCACAGGTCAATCTCCTGAACCCCCTTTTCAGGCGGTTCCTTTTTATCATTCTTTTCCCCCTATGCTTCAACTTTCATCTTTCTGAGTCTCTGTCGCTCTCTCTCGCTCTTTCATTCTCTTTTGCTTTCTCTCACTCACTGTCTCTATCAGTCTTTTGCTCTGTGCTAAACTGTTACTGTGATTTTATTCTTCTCAGAGCTGCTTGTCTTTGGAGGGTTGTGATTCAATCGAAACTTTAGACTGGGAATGTTATACTTGCATTTCATTCCTGTTTCCAGGGCGATCAGCAAAAGCAACATGTTACTCTGATTACTAATGCATTTGTTTTTGCATAGGTAACCAGCAATGAGTTACTATCCATAACTCGCAATTCATTATTTCATGTTTTGTTTCCAGTTTGATTGAGTTTTGATGGCTGCAAATTGATACTTCAATTTATATATTAATATTTCAATTTTATTAAAAAAGCATCCATACAATCCTTGACTTGTGTACAGTAGAGTTGGTTGGTATTGTTGGCAGTTCCTTCTTGTAATAAATATTTTAACATTTGAAAACTAACTAGCCAGTGTAGAAGCATACAAGTCCTGACTTCAATATGATGGAACCAGATGCATTTATACACGCTTTAGCAGTATTCCATATGTGTGCATTTAATCATTGAGGATTCATTCAGTGATGTAAAGAGTTACTACTTGGGGAAAGTAATGAAGTGTGTGTGGAAGCATGCATGCACATGCAGGCCTGCACGTACTGTATGTGTGCACATGCGCGTGCCTCTGTGTATGTGCCTGCATGACTTTATCTTTGGCCTGTGTCGCTGTATCGGTAGTATCTGATTGACCTCACACCCCTGTCAACAAGATGTGGCCCCCTGGGCTGTGAGTTGTGAAAAAAAGAAAAAAAAGAATACCTCTATTGGCCACTCTGTAACAAAGTTGCGGTGTGTGGTGGACAACAAATTGGCTCCTTCATGTCTGCCCCTTCAAGTGCTAAGGTTAGGCTTTAATTGTGGCACCTGGGTTAGAAAGCAGCGGGCGTTATAGACAAAATAGCGATGCTCGTGTCATTGGACGTGTTGTGAATAGTTCACATAATACCAGTGTATACACAGTGGACACGGAGCCAGCCACCTTTGCTCCTCTCCCCTGTTCTCGCTGAATAAGAATCTGACATAAATTCTGCACATATAAAATTAGTAAATGCCACTGTAGCCGTAGTTAAATATCACACAAACCCCCGGGAGGGGGAGGCAGGAGTGTGTGTGTGTGTGGGGGGGGGGGAGGTGCTGGCAAGTTACCTTGGCCTATTTTTTTGTGAGGGGGGAGAGAGTTTGACTGAAGGAGAAAAAGGGATTGTGCGAGGTTAGAGAGAAAGAAAAGGGTGAAGGGGAAGGAAAGAGGGAGGGGAAAACAGCTGTACATCGTCAGAGAGGGTGGGGTAGGAGTGGTGGCGGGCTGCCGGCAACAGAACGTTGCTTTTAGATATGGAGCTGTCATGCCTCACACTCCCTCCTCTCCCCCTGCTGCTCTCCTTCCTTTCTTCATATTGAAACTATCAAATAAAACAGCTTCATGCAGAAACCTCTTTCTTCAGCCTCTCATATGGCATCATTAGAGGTTAAGTACAGTCTAATCTCTCCCCTAATAAAGTTACTTTGAAGTGAGGAAAAAGGGTGGAGTGGGGCCAGGGGTTGTTCACACAGACTATTTAGTGAATTAGCTCAGCCGATGCGTCGCTGGTGAAGGCTTGGAACCCTGTTCAATGTGAAATCTGAACCACCCTCATACAGCGATGTTGATCCTCGACATAGCATAAGAGTAAGTCTTATAAAATGTTGGTTCTTAGCTTTTGTTTGCTACTTTTGTTCAGATTTTTATTGTGGCTGTTTTTAAATGTTTTGAGCAGGGAAGTTTTACATCAACAGCACAATTAAATGGGGGCTGTCGACTGCAAAGGTATTTGATGTAGAGAAAGCCTTGCTTCTTCAACTTTTTTTTTTCCTCATTCACTTGATTCCACATTGTCTTTCCATCAGTTTCTCCTTCTTTCCAGTCTTCCTTTCCTTTCTTCTCTCACTGTGCCTGCCCTGGTCCCTCTCTATCCTTCCAGTTTTATTCCAGCCTGTTGCCTCTACAGCCTGGACCTGGCATGGTGCCAGCGCTGGGTGGGAAAGAGCCCCCCCCCCCCCCCCCTCATTAATTTACCAACAGATTAGCGTGCACCACTCACAGTTCACCGGCGGGGGTGTTTACAACAGTTAAGTGACGAGCAGATAGCCATTAAAACGTTAATGTAGCACAGCATCGAAGAGCAAATACGGCCTTGTTTTGCCTGGCACACATGATGATACAGCAGCCAGTGTGTTGTTGGCATACCGCCTTAATTGGAAGTCCTGGGCCACAGCCAACACCAGCAGCTAAGATACAACAGGTCTGAGACACGCAGTCCTGCCAACAAACAAATACATGCAGACACATTTACTCAACAAGCACAATTTCCGTCACGAGTCATGCATGTACAGTATTTTGTACATATGGGCAGATTTGACTCCTTAAATGTCAAATTGATATAGATTTACTATTGACTGAATGTGCTCTAACAGGAAATGTCTGCAACCTTTTCCTATTAATTGCTTTAGAAAATGTGTGGATCATTTTCTAGCTACTCCATTAGTAGAAACATAAGGTACAATTTACTGTATGAACGGTTATTGTTACATTACCTGATACAGTGCAGCCCAATGTGGTAGTGATTTGCAGAGTAAATGTTATTGCACTTGCATGCATCAACACCACATGTTTTCTGTGTCTTTTGTTCAAAATTCCTCTGGAAGGGGGCAAGATTCTTTCTCCAAAGGGATCATGTTAAATTACTCCAAACCGTTTAGTGTCCAACGCACAAAATGGTGTTTCTGGACCATATGGAAGCCTTTATGTAATGTTTTCCTTTTTGATATACAGAATCTGTAACAAATGATAATGGATCGCAGCTGTGGCATGGATGAAGAGCGATGTCGGTCGATGGCTTCAACATGAGTTGCATGCCCGGTCCTAATGTTGCTCCCTGCCCAACAATACCGGGAAGTTTATGACTTCTTTATTCTGTGCAGTTATGGAAAACTGGCAGATGGATTTACCGTAGCGGGGAGGTGGGAAGTGTTAACGTTGTTGAGTGTGAAGGAGCTCAGAGAAGCTCAGCAATCAGGAACTGTAAAGTCCAATCAATCCGCCGTTAATGTTAAAATTGATAAGTGAAGTAAACAATGTCTTGGAAAAGAGTGTAGAAAAGGAAATGATTCAGTTATGCTACCTAAATGAAGAACGCAATGTCACATTGAATCACATTCAACCCTTTTAGCTTATTTCCTAAATTGATTTGATCTTGCACATCTATGCTCAGAGAGATTGATTTTGGAAAGCCCACAGCCTTGATTATACCCAAGAGTGTGTGTCACATCACAACAAATGGAGCATTTCTTAGATGACTGCCGATACCTTTGGACTGAACAGCTAGTAACCTGATGATCACTGATTTATACGCGTATATAACAAATCACAATGGATCTAATCACAATGGATCTAATCAGATGTTCATTGTGATGTGACAGCTCCTTCCCATCTGTTGTCACCTCGAAGAAGGTGGGATATCTGCATGTAAAGGAGGGATAAATAGCAGATGTCGGAAACTTCCTTTGTCAATCACTGGATGAGAAGGTGTTTTGATAGAGGGTAAAGACTGCGACAGAGAAGAGGAGTTCAGAGTAATTGTGACAGCTCCTCTAATGCAGTGTGTGGAAACCTGTCTTCTGGGAAAGGCGATACACTGTTAGTGACCACCCAAAAATGGAGGCGAAGCAGTGACAAATTGCAATACAGAGCAAATGGCCGAGTTTTTGAGAGGGCCCAATTTGTCGTCTCCAATAAAGGCCATTGGTGCTCAACAGTCTGGGCTTATTGCCCAATGGCTGGTTAGAGCCAAACTGATTGGATGTAATGTCTGACAGCTGTCGGGGGTCTACACGAATTGAGTCAACTTCTATATGTCAAGCCAAGTTTCTGTACATCAATATGTATAAGGAGAACAGAGATGCTGAGAGGGCAAAGGACAGCGAGACCAAGAGAAGCTGCTTTGCAACAAATGCACCAGTGGCAACTAGAGGCCCCATCTGGTGCTGCTTTAGGTTCCCCGGGCTGCATGTGTAGACAGAGAAGAGGTTGGCGAATGACGGGGTAGGTGGGGGTGTTGGTGGTTACAGAAGGGACACCCCAGGCTCTGGAGGCAGTTGGGTGAGAGAGTGTCTGGGTCAGGAGGGTCGACTCTATGGACTACCTTGGGGGGCCTGGAGTGTGACAAATGGGCTAATGTGGTAGTGGTGGAGATGGGTGGCCATGCCCTGTAGGATGGGTTCAGTGAATATATACTGTGTGTGTGTGTGTGTGTGTGTGTGTGGGGGGGGGGGTCCTGAAATGCAAATGCAAATACCATGGCCAAAAAGTGGAAGAAATGTGTTTCAGAACAAAGAAATATATCAAGAAGAGCTGTGTACTGGAGGAACATAAGGGTGTTATCATTAGTGAATGGCCATACATCTGGCACTGAACAACACGGTCTCACGGCAGTTCGTGAAATGGTCACGTTATCTATTGATTCATGTACACGGACACGATTATGCCGTTTATTTTGTGTTGCTGAGAACGTAATGTATTCGTGCTGGTCAGCACGTAATGGGAAGCATCTATAAGAAGGTTGGGTTTCGGAAAAGAAGAACGGGGAAACGAAATGCCGGGACACGAGCCGCGGTCTCTGGGGGACACGCCACAAAAGAAGAACGGTGAAAGGACACGCCACATGCCGGGACACGATCCCCGGTCTCCGGGGTGAAAGTCCTGTGTTGTTTTCGGCATGTCATACTATTCGCTACCGTAGTCGTGCTGTGATCACAAAACATGCTTCCCATTTAAATACATTACTTTAAAAATCGTCCTCACCAACAGGAAAAAAGTGTCCTTGTACACGAATCCATAGATTAAATAATGTGACCATTTCACGAACTGCCGTGAGACTGGGTTCCACTGAAGGTTTTTCCTGCCTACCTCTACCTCTGAGTTTTTTGGTGTCTTTTTTATGTGTGCATCACACAGGGTTAGAGCCTAAATGCTGTAAGATTGCCTGTGCTCACTGTTGTACAGTGAATTCTATCAAATAATAGCCGCAAAAACCACAAACATCAAACCAATCATCAATGTTATCATTTACTGACAGTGTGTTACCAAGCGTAACAATCGTAGACATGTTGATTTGTAATAGCAGGACAAACACAGGTGTAACTAATAACACTAACGATGGCCTTGTTACATTTAAGTGTCTTTGTAAGCCAACCATGCACAATACCAGACCCCTTCAACTGGCACACCTGAATGGAGCACAGCCATAATTTGTTTGATTAATTACACCTGTGCTTTTCCTGCTTTGACTAAAGCTGTGTTCGAAACTGCTCCCTCATTCACTCACTCACTCACTATTCCCTATATAGTGTGTTAAAGTGTTAAATAGTGAACTATATAGGGAACGGCCAAACAAGATTTCGGACACTCACTGAAAACACATCTTTGCGTGACTTGCGTCAGGAGATGTGCCCGTGGTTTGTGTGCTGGAGGCCGGCGCGCCCAGCATCTATGTTACATTTCCACTGTTTAGAAATGAAAGTCCGCTCCATTTTTCCTTTTCAGTTTTCGCGGTGACTTCTGCTTCGTCTTTTCCTCTGGGAAAACACGGCCATGTTGCATTGTGGTATATGGGAGTAAAACGTAGGGTACATCGTAGTATAGTTGTAACATCACAACCATACGGATGCCTTGTTCAAAGGAACAGTTTATGAATATGGGCTGTGTGCATTTCTCTGTCGATTGAGCGTTTTGATACCTTCATAGTATCTATATAGCACCTAGACCTTAAAAAAAACATGTAAATCTTAACTTTTTCATTCTTGCCCATGCATTAATGTGTAGGTAGACTGTCTTTTCCACGAGGTGGAGCAAACCCCTAGGCTTTTAGTGGATTTCCGATCTCTGTCACAGATTATCCAGCCATTAGCAGTCTCTGTTTGTTTGATTTCCTCTATCGATTAAAGGCAATCCCCAATCAAACAAGCGTTATTGAGGAAACAACACAACCTCCCGCTCCCTGGATAAACACAACGCGGCCTGTTGTGTATGCTGTCGTCGTTGGGGGCAACGACACCAATCTGTTCTGGAAGAGTCTCCGCATTTCATCACGACTGAACGCACAGCTGTGGTTTCCCACAAGAGACGTGCAGAGGAATTATCTTTGACAGCACATGCATGTGATTAGATGCCATATTGTTAGCGCTGCCATCTTTTACATACAACATTTATCCTATTGATTTCTTTTTATTTAAAATCTAAGCAGGCAACATTGGCAATCTTCACATTTCCCTTCTTTTATGAGGGATGTGTGTCATGCGGATTAATATTTCAAAGTCTGGTAATTCATTTATGACAGACGGCGGTTGTTACCGGGGAAAAAAAGAAGTGTTTTCATAGGGCATGTTGAGAAAGAACAACAGCCTGTGCGTTGCTGTTGATGTTTTCATTTATGTGTTTAGGTGTCAACGAGGCGCCGTGAATTGGCAACGAGGGAGTCAGAGAGCGAGAGAAGAACAGAGAATGTGCTAAATAATACAATAAATTACACTTCAACTTCCCTTCTCTCTGTCGGGAGAACAGATTTGAATATCTATTATTTACACAAACATCTTGTTATCTGAGGAGTAAGCAGTTTGTTTACTAAATATGTGTTTTGGGGTTGGATGAAAACACTGCGGTTGCATAATTCATAGAGCCAGGCATTGTTTGTTCACGTAACTCAAGCGCTATAAAATGTTGTGGTGTCAGGCACATCCCTGCACATTAAAAATAGACTAGTGCAACACAGCAAAAGCTCCTGCTTTCCAGTCACTTATTCATACTCGCTTCCACACATTAATATTGCAGATTGTACACTGGCACGCCAAGGCTTTGCTTGTGTGTGTGTTTGCATGCTTGCATGTGCCTGTTTTTACCCCCTGTTTGCTAATGCACCTTGTCTCAGAACACAGAGGCAGAGGATTTCTCTGATGCTTCTTCCCTCCTTTCTCTCTCCTCCCCCGCCCAAAAAAATTAATCCTCATTTTAAACGTCTGCTCTGGTAGCAGATCAGGCCAGGTGAGAGATTGTCTTCTCTTCCCGCCTTCAGGGCATCTCAAGCTCCATTTAATCCAAATGCCAATTTGTAGCACACAAATAGGAAGAGGCTGGAGCCAGCTGCCTGGTTGGCTGGGTTGTTTGGGCATTTTGTGCACATACAGTACAAAGGTGTGTGTATATCTTTTGCATGTGTGTGCGTGCATGCACATGTTGAGTTCCTCTGTATGAGGGTTTACACTGGGCCCTCTCAGCTTGGTGCATCTATAATTGGAGAGCAGGGAGCGTCCGGAGGTGTGGGGTTGTCAGTCACTGTTTAGGTTGCCCCCGGGCCCCTGGCACTCCTGTGGGTATCAAAGTGGCGCTAATTAAATGTGGGCCCCGCCGTACGGCCCTCCACATCACGGGGCCAACGGAGAGCCCCCGCTCAGCTGTCCTCCCCATGCCTTTGAGAATCTGCTGCTTGCACTAATTACCCATTGTCCATTTGACTTGCCCATTCTCACACACATACACACACACAGTTCATCCCTTAACTCTTCCAACCCCCCATCTCCATCACGAACCCCCCACCCCACCCCCTCCTATATTTATTATTTTATATTTTCCCTGCCCACTCTGTCTTTGGCTAGCCGGCCTAATTAATCTTATGGAAATCTCCTCCAGCCAAGGTTGGCCTCCGATGTTTGTAATTTGATTTGGGGATGATAAAAGTGAAAGCCGGGTTCTGGGATGGTGAGGTAACAGTGTCATTTCTCTGTCCTCTCGCCCGTCCCCCTCCACATCCCAACACTCGGGAGACGCGTGGGGGCTATCAATCTTTCCCACGTGCCCAGCAAACTGATATCCCAGAAAATTAACTTCAATTAATAACAGAAATCCCCTGATGCGGCTGTGGAGGCAAGCCGGGGCTTTGAAGGAGAACCTTCAAAGATGTCTCTCTGCAAGTCTTTTATAGGCCAGCTGGGGAGGGGTTTTCTTTTCATTATCATCAGCCACCATTTGAACACTCACTTTTTCCTTTTTTTGTCTTTAGCTGTGGACATTTAAATAAAACCACTGTCAACACAAAAAAATTCTATTAGATTCCCTCTGGCTATAAAAGCAAAAACAAAATGGCTCATTACGAAACTGCACAACCTGGCCTCTGCCTTTGTGTGCTCAATAAGTCTCTCCAACAGACCTTGTTTGTATGAACTGAATAACCACTAAGGTCAGCCATCACATTAGCTGACTGCTGTTTAGAGTGATGATGAGTTTGGAAACCTTTGGTTAAGGATGAAGCTTTGACTTTTTAATTTAGCATTTCAGAGGCTGGATTTAGGTCAGAATATACTGTTTTCTGGAGGTTAATGATGGGAGACAATTGCATACGACATTAAAACAAGCTTTTGTTTTGACATCTGATGACTGATTGGACTTTTTGTTGCTCATGTTCAAACAGTATATATGATCCAGATGTTTTCATGATAACAGTATGACATGTGGATATTACCAGAGCCTGCTGGCTGATATATATTACCCGATATTAACTTATCATAGATATATATTGTATCAGCAAATACGTTGCCCAATAAGAAACAAGAAATTTGTCAAGATTAGTTTGAGGTCATTTAGAAACTCTGTCAAAGAGCCCTGACAAGTTCATTTTGCAACTGTAAAGTGTCATGCTTATCAATCCAAAAATGACATCATCATATTTAAAAATTCATCTCAGCCTCTGGCTATAGATATATGACAGTGTTTGGATTGAAAGTTAATGTGCAATTCTGACCATTTGTATAAGACCCTTCAGCCTAATTATTGTCAATACATCACAGCTAGATTGTATTTGAATTAGTATAAAAGAAAAGAACATTAAAACAACATACTCTAGGTTTAGTTTATATCTTATTTGTGTGAAGGAGTTTATGTCGTTGTTGGGCTGTCAGGGATTAAAGGCCCAACACACCCTCTGTGCATCTGCTCAGGTGTTTTCACTTATTTTTCCTATTTAGACCTCTTCTGAAGACTGTGCTTGATTGACAGCTCCTGACAGACCATGTCATAGAAGCTACTGTTATCATCCTTATTGGTTCATGAAGTGTGGTCACCTCACATAATTCCCAGCACAACTCCACTCAACTTCAACCTGGGAGAGGTCTAATTAGCCCCATGAGTGAAAGGACCTGTGGGGGTGTGGGCGTCCTCTAGCCACGGTGAATGTGTGATATTGTACAGTATATGGGTTAGTATATGCTTTTTAAGTATGTGTTACTTAAAAAGCATTATACATTTTAGCTGTAAATGAGACATTTCTGTAGAAGTTAGTATTTTGGGCGCCTGGTTAGCCCATCTGGTAGAGCGGGCGCCCATATATAGAGGTTTACTCCTCGACACAGTGGCCGTGGGTTTGACTCCGACCTGCAGCCCTTTGCTGCTTGTCATTCCCCTTCTCTCTCCCCTTTCAAGTCTAAACTGTCCTATACAAATAAAGGCCTAATTTTTAAATTAGTAGTATTTTTGAAAACAAAATAATTTAAACCTCATATTTAACCTTAAAAAAATAAAAAAAATGTCACAATATGCACTCAGCATTTTTTGTGTGTGTTTTTTGCATTTAAAGAAATACTTCCTGGAACTGTAAATGGCCCTTTGCCCCAGAAACAAATTTCTCCATGCTTGTTGTGTCCTCACATGCCCCTTTAACATCCATCCCTGCAGAAGCATCTTTACTTTAAGTGGCACAAATACAACAAATACACCATGCTTATCGAGTCACAGTCCCCTGCCACCCCGACAATAAAATACAATTCTGTTTTCTTCACGCCGCCTTCTGTAGTGCTAGTATGCCATGGCGGTCACGTCTGGGGGGAGAGCTCTGCTTATTTATTTGTGGCTGTTTCCTCGCCTGTCAGGATAAAGAGGGCAACACGGAGCCAGTCTGAGAACATAATTTCACTCTGAGTGCCTTAGCCTGAAGCACTGAGCGCAAGCACACACACACACACACACACACACACACACACACACACACACACACACACACACACACACACACACACACTACCAAGCTGTGAGAGTGGCTGTTGACCTGCTGAATAATGCTTTTCGACTGGTAAAGCTGTGTGTGTGTGTGTGTGTGTGTGTGTAGTGTGTAGAGTGGCTGGTTAGCAGCTTAGCCCTCCCGCTGACTCCTGTTAAGGGCTAAAGGGATCCATGTCAACAACAAGCAATAAAGAAGATACCTCATCCAGAGAGACATGCGCACACACAACATGATGCACATCCAGAGTGGTTGCACGATGCAAACACACACATAAACACGTGTGCACACAACAGACTTGGTATGTCTCAAATAAAATATAGATAGAGGTGAGAGTGTTTGAAGGGTCTATTAGCGCAGGCTGTCGGGGAGTGATAGGGGTGGGATCAGTGTCACAACTCCACTTCGCTCAGCTCGGCCGTGCCGCACGCTGTGGGGAGCTTGGAGAGCTGCCAGCTGCCTGTTTACAAGCCAGACGTGCGTTTGATACTGGGCTGCTACCACTTGATAGCAGCCAAATCCCCCTTCCAATGAAAAATAAACTAGAGGGCTTCTTCTGAAGTGGAATAGGCCGGCGCAGAGCAGCTCAGCTCAGCCAGGATGCTGTCTGAGAGCTGCTGAGTCAGTTTGTTAGGCTGCCCCCGGGTAACTGGCTCGATGGATGATTTAACGGTTTGCTGACTGTTGGATTGACTGGCCGACGGACGGGTTGGTTAGTTGACTGGGGCAATCAGCCAAATAAATCTTGCATTAATCACCTCAAATGATTTATTTAGGGCTTTAAATTTGAACTTTTCTAACAAGTAAAAACGGGATGTTGTAATTTTCCAATAAAAGTAACTTGTTTCACAACTTCCCTAGATTGGAGAGGGAATGTCTTCTTGCCAATGAAGTAATGAAGTCGGTAGTTATGTTTTTGGTATTGGCACACAGAATATCCCAAAATCTAGTGAAACTGCACTTTCTCTGTGGAAGAGACAGTTAATATAATATAATAAAGATCTTTTGCAGTCCATCTAAATAGATAGCAGGCTGATCAAGGTGGCTGGTTCACAATAACAAAGGCTGCACATGGTAGGTTTGTTATATTATAACTGCTAGACTAACTCAGTTTGTCTCTCACATTTTAACCCTTTAAATACCCCCCCCCCCCACACACACACACACACACACACACACACACACACACACACACACACACGCATACACCACAAACTAGAATTTGCCTCTGCCATTGTACCAGGATTATTTTAACAGCAAGATGTTGTTTTGTAAAACAGCCACAATCAACCAAAAGAGTCCATCCAAATAATACATATATATACCATGTTGATATTAATGTAACGTTTCATAGTACTAGCAGGCTGTTAAAGTAGTGCATAATGTTAGCATCCCACAGGCAGAGCAGTGGGTGGTTAATGAAAGGTTATTCACATTTTGAATCCACCATTTTATCTGAAAATGATCTATAAAAGATGCTTCCCTTTGCACCAGAATCCTACAATGTTTCCCCACTTTCAAGAAAATTATGAATTTTGTATCGTTTTGCAGTGTATGCTTCCATACAGCTCCTCACTCACCGCTCTGCCCGAGACAGTGCCTCTCCACTGGGAAGGTTTATATGCAGCGGTTGGCCCTCTCCTTATTGATCACTCCTAATGTCTCATATCGGTGGGAAGCTGTTGGGTCTGCATGCTTACCGATTGGTTCGGATAGCGTGTGCTTAGGTGCAGAGCGTTAATACGCCGTGTGTGTGTGTGTGTGTGTGTGTGTGTGTGTGTGAGTTTGTACGTACTGTACATCTCCATGTGCCTCTGTATCTCTTTTTGATCTATAACCACTCGTTAATTAGCAGCGATGTTAATTAAAAACCCATTTCCTTTACATTCAGTGTGGTAATGGAGGTTTTATTCACTTACATCTCATGTACGACTCTCCTTCCCGCCCGCCCTCTCTTTTCTTCAGAATCCAACTTTTGTGTCCTCAATTCCTTAATTTCTCTCTCTCCTCGTTTCTTTTTATTATAACATGTTCGAACAAATTAGGGCTTTTTGATATGAAAACTGACAAAGCATCAGATATCGGAGTCATGATCACTGTAATTTCAACCCATTCTTGCAGACACACAAATGTGGCACAGTGAGCTAAAGCAAAACAACTGGTTGTGTATGTGGCTACAAAGGCCTCTGCTCTCTGTGAAGGAGCAGTGCAACACTTTCTTCTTCTTTTTTCCTCGTGCCTATGTATATTGTAGCATTAATCATTTTCTCCAGGCTGAATGTCACAGAGTCTGCCTGCTAGCCCTGAATAAACACTGTCATCCCTCTGCAGGAATAACCTTCATATATTGCTACCGCCATGTGTACATGTGTGTGTTTGTGTGTGTTTGCCTGCATATGTACGGTACAGCATGTGTGTGCGAGTGTGCCTCAAGTCTCACTAAAGGTTAGGAGGGCATGTAAATAAAAGAACAGTACACGACAGGCTGTGAGCGCTCGCCTATGTATCTGTACATTCTCACCAGCCTTTTATAGCACTGTGTTGTGTTTGATTAGTCTGAGGCAAGGCAGACTATCTCTCCTCCCAAACACACACACCCACTCTACCACTCTTTTTTGTCTCTGTCCCTTCCTTTCTTTCCTTCTCTCCCTCCAACTGTATCCCTCGTTTGTTTTCATTAGTGTGATTGCCTCAATGTCTCCCTGACCTTCAGCCATCTTCAGCGCTTTTGCTTTCACACACACACACACACACACACACACACACACACACACACATACACGTGCGCAAGCAAACATTCCTCTGGATGATCACTTCTCATTTTAGGGCTCATTTTTTCTACCCATCTCTTATTCTTTTCTTTTTTTCTCTCTCGGAGGCAGCGTGCCTAAAACAGCAAGGCAGTAGATTTTTCCAAGCTGATAACTCGTTCTTGTGAGAGTAAAAAGTCAGAGAACAGATGTCCTAATTGCACCCCCCCCCCCCAATTTCTTTTGAAGATTTCTAATGGACAGTTGCTTTCAGTGTCTTCTTCCATGAAGGTAACGTGGTGACTGCTAAGGCAAGGAGGGGTCTGAAAAAGAAAGGATAAGAGAGATGAGAAGGACAGGGCAGAGGAAGGGAGACGTATTGCTGAGTAGCCGTGCCCTTCAGCAGTGATTAGGGACAATTGAGTCTTGAGCGGCAGTTTGAACCATGAAGCCACTGGGACAGAAAGACGTAGAAGGGAAAGAAAGAGATGCCCGTCGCCAAGGTTTGGTCAGTGACATACGTCCATATGCATCTGCAAATCCTTTATTTGCTGCTTCTCTTCACATCAGTATTTATCAGCAGCAGCGTGGAGACGAAAGGGTTGTTGTGTGGGGGATGGAGAAATGATTAATATTAATTCTAGGGCTGATTGAAGGCAGCACTCGAGTGAAGTGGCTCATGATGATGTCTCCTGAGCAACTCCCACGCACTGCTTCCGCCATGAGAGGAAAGGGGAGAGGAGACTAGAGGGGAGAGGATGCTAATAGTGACAGCGTGAGGAAGATGTGAGATGTGCCCCCTTCCTCCATCTGCCCACCCACTCCTCCTTCACCACGTGGCAAAGAAAGATGCACAGGCAACGCTGTATTTCATCACAGAAATCTATCCTCCTCCTCCGAAGAAGCATTCAAAGGGCTTTCAGGTGTAATAATTCATCTCGTTGTAAGCACTTCTGATTAGCACCCTAGCTAATGTATCAAATTGAATCTACAGTGATATTAATAGTGGCTAGGGTTTCTTGCTTCCCAATGAGCTAGCATTTTCAAGCTAAAATGTTGCAGTTGAAGGTAGGGCTGGGCAATATATCGATATTACATTGATATCAATATATGAGCCTAGATATTGTCCTAAATTTGGGATATTATAATATGACACAAGTGTTGTCTTTTCCTGGTTGTAAAGGCTGCATTACAGTAAAGGGATGTCATTTTCTGAACTTATCAGACTGTTCTAGCTGTTCTACTATTTACCTTTACCCACTAAGTCATGATCCACATTACTGATGATTATTTATCACAAATCTCATTGTGTTACTAATTTGTGAAAGCAACAATTGTCAACCCTATAATATTGCCGCAATATCAAGGTATTTTATTGTAGCAGGTGTCTGTACCAAAAATAGGACACAAGGGCTGGGCTGGTGTGTCCGTGTTGCTACAGGCACATGTAGAAAGATGAATTAAGGTCCAGGAAGTCCAGTTTGAGCAATAGATTCATGGATTATCAGATGCCATGACAGTGCACACTGTTTTATTTTACTATGAGACACGATTTTACAACTCTGGGAACTGGGTGACAATAATTCATCTCGATGATCACGAGGTAAAGAGTAGAATAACACCATTATTGCAAAGTAATCTAGATATGCATGCATGTATTTAATTGGCCAACACAGTGTGTTGCCAACGTTATTGTGTTGGGGTTTGATACTACTTATTGGACTTTAACTTATCATTGCAATTACAATAACGACCGTAGCTTTCCTCAATTTAGGTCATCCTGTGCGTCTCATCTCCGGTTTTTCCTGCATGCACTGTGTGTGATTGTGTGTGTGATGTGTGTGTGTGTGTGTGTGTGTGTGTGTGTCAGTCGCGGGGGAAACTGAGCAGCCCCGCCCGCTGCAGAGAGCCGACAGGAAACAGCAGCCGCTTTCAGCGACTTTATAGTGAAAAAAACGTTACAGCGTACATTGCTGTTAAAATGTATACAGGTTGGCAGGAAGGTCTGAAATGTTTTGCACTGATCTTTCGCTCTACGTTTTGTTGGTAAATGTGAGATATTCGAGTCACACACGTCTCATCTTACAAGGAAATTCATTTGGTGACGTACGTGTGACGTCAACCCGTTCTCACTCCCGCTTGGTCATTGACTCTCAGTCACATACTGATGCAAAGTCTGACACGTGGGACTGCTGGGATTGGTTGAAGTCGCGGGAAACTCCGGTTATTGGTCAAATTTGCGGAAAAGTTGCGGTGATTGGTTGAATTCGCTCGAATTGGCGCGATCGCGACATCGCAAAATCCTGGAGGGACTGGAGAATGTTCTATGTGTTGTTTAGTATGCACACAACAAATACATCAAATTATTGTCAATTTGTTTTTCTATAAGCTTTATTCATATATTTCTTTAACTTATGACCCCATAGTAGAGCATATATTCTTCAAGAGTCAAAGAGTTCTCTCTCTCTCTGTAATGACTCATAAAGGCTGACCAGAGGTGCCGGGTTAAGTAATGCTAATGTGGCAGGGATCATCAGAGTGTACAGTGTGATAAGGTGTTTTTAAGTCCACATCGCTTAGAGGTTGAATGACGTGGAGGCTTGCGGTTGGATTGGTACCGGCGGTTCTTTTGGGGTGTGTGAGTAGCTGAGGCTGGACGATGTTGGAGGGGAGGCCAGAGGGCCTGGATTGGCAGAAGCACTGGATGAGAAAGGGCACCCTTAGGTACAATGTGAAATTAAAAATGATTAAGACCTGGAGCAGTGCTTTGGAACAAGGATTGCTCAATGAACATAGCTAGAGGAAAAAGAGCATGGCAGAGAAACTTTCAGCAAAACAAGCAGAAAAGCCCTTCAAAAATGATTCTTATCCAAAACATATCTATGCCCAATGTGTAGA
Organism: Sander vitreus; assembly: GCF_031162955.1. NCBI lineage: Eukaryota > Metazoa > Chordata > Actinopteri > Perciformes > Percidae > Sander > Sander vitreus. The sequence goes on from NC_135877.1 coordinate 10,649,801, forward strand.
AAGTAAGCATAAGCTAGCAACATATACATTATGTAGTTCGTTGAATCTCAGAGATAGTGTGTAGATTTGTATCTGGGTCATATGCGCTCATAATTTTTAACTCAAAGCAGGTGAAGTGCCTGCTGAGAGGCAAGCGAGAGGCGGTGGAGGTGTTGCAGCGTCCATCAGAGGCTGACATTTATTTTGGCTCGGACAGCTGATGTAATTAACTTTTAGACCTTCCTGTTCGTGGCTGCTTCTCCGGGCAGGTGCGCCAAGGAAAACAAGCCAAAACTACCCACCCTCCCTTTCACCTTTTTCACATCCACATTCATTTGCACACAAACACACACGCTCTTCTCTCGTTCCATCTCCATTTCCTATGTTACGTGCCTCTTTCCCCTCACTTTTCTTCTTTACCTTTCAATCTGCCCTTATTTTCACTTTCTTGTTCTGTCTTTCTTCCCGTCTCTGTCACGGTGCAGCAAGGTGTCTCCGAGCTTCAAGTCCTTGTAACCAGCTATAGTGGCTTTCAGTTTCCCTCCATCAACACAAAAGCGCTCTCTCACTTTGTAACAAGTTTGTACTCTGGGGAGAACTGCTCAGTAGGCCTACAAGTTAACTTCAACCACTGTGACACTCCAGAGTTGCTTAACACAGCACTTTTTTTTTCCATCAGCCTGGCAGTTTTGCGTTGGAATGACTGACAACCTACAGCCATTGGTTGCATGTTTGTACGTTGCATTTGTCAGGGAGACTACAAGAGTTTTCCATAAGTTATTTCTTTACAGGTTCTTAGACTAACTTTAAATCGCCTTTTGTGTTTGATGACAAGATGAATAAATGAATAAAAATGAATGGATTCCATATGAGGTAATTGCATATCTTTTTTACTTTTATTATTTTACCTAACCTTGTCAGTTAACCCAGCACACCTGTGAGTAGCACTTGGCATCTCCCTTGAGAGATTGGGAATGCACTGTGGGCATTGCAGGTGGACTTTGTAAACTGCCCGTGCTTAGCGATATCATCTTTAATAATGAATAATGATGCCTGAGGCCTGTTTTGTTTATTTGCTGGCCTGGAAACAGGACCTGGCTTATATATTGCAGGAAGGCTGATACGAGGCAGATATTTGGTTATAATGGTTGGCAGATGCACTGGCCTGTTGCTGGCTACAGAGAACGCGAGGTGTTTGTTTGTACAAGCTGATTTCTCAGACTAAACGGGTATCGCGTCCTACCAGCTGCTTTGGATCAAAACAGCCGGAGCGGGCGGGAAGGGCCCCCCGTCCACCTGGCAAAACAAGATGGGACCTCACTGACAGCAAATATAACATATTCTGCTAACAAACGAGCAGTTTACTGAGATGACACATCTGAAAGGCCCACGCTCTGTTGTCTTAGCTGTAAATTTAGGCATTACTCAGTCAGTGAAAGAGGGGGGTCACAGATAAAAATAAAAAAAAGAGAGACAGTGCGCTCCTGCTTTGTCTTCAGAGCAGGGTCAGACTGAAATATGGGATCTAACGGAGGCTACAAAAGCCAGACGCTATATTTAGTCTTGAGGAGTCATGAAGCAGAGACAAAGTGTCTTCATCTCCTCTTCTCTTTACCCTCCGTCTGTCTTTTCTGATACACACACTCGGTGGTTGTGATGACAGCCGCCTTGGCTCACAAATCTACTTTGCAGGAAGTTATTTTGGTCCGTAACGGCGCTTGTGTCTGCATTTAGTTTACATTAAACCATGCTTTCATTGTGCATGTGAATGCATCTCTGTTTTTGCCGTCACGCACTGTCGGTCGCAGTCAGACGCCATCAATTGGTTGTCGTTGGGTCTGAAAGAAATAGTAAATCACATTAGTTATTCAGGTAAACAATTCGGGAATGGTACCCCAGAGAGAACTGTTGAGTTCACTCAGCAGTTTGCTCGCAATGGCACAGCGAGAAAGAAAAACACGGCGAATGTGCTCATTTGACGGCAAGTCATATGTTAATTTTAATGACAGGATTTGCCCGGCGCACAGGTGTGTTGAAGCAGAGGTTTGCGGTAAAGAGGTTAATGCTCTCAGTCACTCACTCAAACTTTTAAGTACAGCGAGCAGGAGGGGGAGAGAGTTTGGAAAGAGAGGAAGAGAGGACAGGCAGAAGAGTTTGAATGAGTTCTGTGTGTTCCAACAGGTTTCTGCATCTCTAGGAAACCTGCTGGTTTCATTGGCCAGCAGGCCTCTCTGCCTTGGGGAATACTGAGGAAATGTCCTCATTTTCTGTTTTTAGAGGCACACCTCTGTCTATATATATATATATATATATATATATATATATATATGTATGTGTGTGTGTGTGTGTGTACCAGGTGCAGGTGGGGTTTCTAGAAAACCATTCGTAGACGAGTAAAGTTGAGTTTTTTCACTCAAGCTCCATTGTCTTGAATAAACAATATTCATCACGTGTTTTCTGGTAAACATAATTACAATGACTCTACTACATGTAGTATTTTCTTGCCGATCTGTTGTTTCCAAACACAGTAATTCCCTATTCCTTATACATGAAAGACAAAGCCTTCATGAACTAAGCATGCATTTATTACTGAAGTTAAAAAAAAGTGCTGTATAAATTATACACGCTGCCATTTCATGTCATATTTTTGTACTGTCTCTCTTGCTTAATTTGAAGAAAGCAACAACCCTTTTTCCCTGTATGTTACAGCAGTTAGGGAGGCATACTTACACTTTCTGGCCCATAGCCCATGTTCACACAGACACAGATTCTTTAAAAATTCCATCATGTGAAAATTAAGACAAATAGACCAAAAGCATGACAATGAGCAGAATGAGTCATTGTTTAAGTTCATTGAGCATATTAGAAGTTAATAGCTACTTTTCCCTTTAATTTTAGGATATAGTTTCCTGCATCAAAATGAGTAGTTAAGGGAAACAAATCCCTGCAGGGAGCGAATTATCTCCTCCTCCTCCTGCTCCCTTGTAGCAGCAGTATTTACCTCATCTTTCCTCACTCACACAATGAGCACACAACATGAAATACTACCAATCTCCTAAAAGCCATAAGGATAGCATGGCTGCAGGCCACGGCATGGCATGCACCTTTGCTGCACTATCTCCTCCTTTATCGCCTGCCTGTTACTGCCTGTGCCACTTCATAAATAAAGCCATTAGACTGCAGAGAGGTGGGGGGACACAGGACTGTGTGTTCACGTAGACAGATACACATAAACACACACAACGACAACGACACATTCTGGGCAGGTACTTCGTCTCCCTTCGCTGGGGAGCTTTAACCCTGACCAGCTTAGTTCAGAGGCGAGGGGCTTTATGGGTCATTGGGGAGCAGCTTGCATGGAGTAAATAGAATAGCCAGTGGTGTCTGTCCCAATCTCAGATTAAGCCACCAAAATCTCAGCGGTTTTTCACTCTGACAGAGGTGTGTGTGAAGTCACACACACTTCCACCACACACACTTTCAACACAGGAAAATAAAATAAAAAAACATACACAGAGCAGTGTCTGTGAGTGGGTCCCAGTGCAGCTAAGGGTTTTATGCTGACGCTATAAAGAATGTGTTCATCTAGAAGTGAAGGGCGTCGCTCTCCCTGTCTGCCTCTCTGCCTTGTCGATGGACTGACAGAAGTGTAGTGTAGTGGTGGATTTGACAGGGATCTCCATGTGATCCGCTGCAGCTCCCAGAGGGCCCAAAGCGAAAGCCCTTCCCAGGCGTATTGGCGAAACACTATTCCATCCGAAAGGAGCCAGCATGCAGGGTGGGCCCAGAGTTTAGAGAGCTTTGTCCCTTAACTGAAAAGTCCAAAGAACGTGTGTGTTTTGTCAAAATATGCTTCGTTGAAAGAAACACCATTTCCCCTACTGTTTCGGTTTCTTTGGAGTTTGCTCTGGGTAAGTTCACTAAATGTTGCTGCGCCTGTGAAGGAGAGCAAACCAGAAGGTGAATGATTCAAAGCAAAAGTTATGGAATGTTTGAAGAGAACATGCCTTCTTCAAATCTGTGGTTGACTGAAAAAATAGGACTTTCTGAGAGCTAGAGAGAAAAAGATAGAAATAGAGTGCACCCAATGGTTTTCAGAGCAAGTTAAAGATTCAATCTGTGCCACTTTCTCCATGCTTTCTACTGCCCCGTCCTGGAGACGGCAAGGTAGAGAAGGTGAAGAAACATAATATATAACACGAGTGAAGGGAGTTCATGAGCTCGCTTAAGAACGAAAGAGTTGGACTCACCCACAGCCATGAAGAAAGAGAAAGGAGTATGAAGGGATATAAAGGTAATAAAACAGACAGGGGAGAGAGGAGATGACAGGAGGAAGAGAGGTGGTGTATGTGCACCCCTGAGCATCCCTGCAAGAAAGAAAGAAAATGGTGAAAGCTGATTTGGAAATTTTTTTAGTTTGACACAGTATAAGATCTGAATATTTATCTTTTTTCGCTTTGTTAGTTCACACAGCTCTGGAAATACTTACAAGTCACTAATAATATTTATAGTTTTTACATTTGGGTTCGTAGCATGTTCAGTAGCGCTTTAGGTTTCTCTGTGACGTTTTTTTTTTTTTTTTTTTTTTTTTCTTCCACACAGTGCAGGCATGATTGAATTCCAGCCTGCACGTAAGTGTTTTTTGATCTAGTAGGCTTGATCCTTGCGCACCAAAGCACCACCACACACATACGTGCTACACTGTATGCACCCATGTACAATCATGAGCACACATCACATTATACGGCATCAGCCGGGCTTAAAGTGGATCATTATTTACTAAACAGGTTGCCTAACAAGAAAAGACTGATTCCCCTGCAGGCTTGTATAAAAACCCTGGAAGCATGGCGGTGGAGCAATATCCATCATAATTGATGTGTTGCAAAGCAGATTACACACATTAGCGCACACTGTTCTAGCTATGACAGCTCCAACTGAACATGACAAATTCCATAATGTGGAGAAAAAAAAAGGTATTTTACTCTCTCTGGGTATTAAAAAGCACGGCAACTAACAAAGAGGCATTTGCATGTGCAGGAGTAAATGCGAGAGCATGTGTTTGTGTGTGCATCCTTGTCTAACGACGGCTCCGTGCTCTCATCTCTCCTTAATCACATTCTATTTGTTCCACTCGGGGCTGAGGGTCCTGTAAACTGTTTGGAGCTTGGCACAGCTTCCCCTGCTCGGTGACAAGACTTCATTCAACATGGCTAATCCCAGCATAGCATTAGCTACATGGATGATGCGTTGGAGGCCACTGACAGCTGCGGCATTATTTACTGAACACAGCACAACAGATAAGCCCATTGAAACTGCAGCAGCTCATTCATTGTGGGGAGGCATTAAGAGTGTCTGTAGCTACCTAATCAGTGGGCTGGATGCTGGAGGAATAAATAAGCTTTGGGAAGAGGGATGGCTTGACTCCTCTCTTCGTGCTCACTCACTCGCTCCTCTCTCAGTCACTCTCCTCCTCTCACTCTTCTAATCAACTCAACAGCATTACGGCAAATCTGCTACTGGAATTCCTGCTGGCTGCTTCTATTTCTGTACAAGTGCTATTAAATTAGAAAAGATTGTAAATAAAGTGCCATTGATTTGCACTTGATTCCAGTTTTTAAAACCAATATTTTATTGTATTATTATTATTATTATTATTATTATTATTATTACTATTTTGAAATGTTAAAGTTTGGTTGTTTTTTGTGGTCCACTCAATACAAAAGTACATTAACATTTCTTATTATTTTGTCCAGTGATTCTAAATGACAACCTGCTTGCCTGCTGTTGATAACATCAGTGAATAACACTTAAAAAAAAAGGTTGTTTACTTCTTCACAACCACAGCTTCATCTTTACTGAGCTGACAAAGATATAATTTTGAAAAAAAAAAAAATGTGCTTACAGTATATATTCATAAAAGAAATCATTTAGACATTATTCCTCCTAATGTTTCTTTGAATTTTCCTGAACATATCCCCTGGTTCTGTATTTCTGTAGGAATTATTTCATTTCCAGTATCTTGTTTTTAGTCTGTGATTAAACCTAACATATTAAAGAGATGCAATTTTTAAATTATTCTCCTCAGCACTAATTGTGATAATTCATTTTAATTGTAAAAGAAGGCCTGAGCTGCGCCTTGTGTTTATGTGTGACCGAGCTGTTCGGAGCCGTGTCGTTAGCCACACACCCACTCCTGACGACCCACTAATTAACACCCCATGTTAATCACGCTCAGCCCAGCCAATAACCAGTGACATGCCACCATGCAGATCACTACATCATACCCCAGCACAGCAGCACATCCAAGTCAGGCGATACCGGTATTTTCCCTTTCTCCTTAGTCGTGTGTTGTAAAGAAGTCTCAGGGAGTATTTTGACTTATTTGACAATATCAGGGAGAACAATTTGAACTGTTTTCCTGAACAGGAAGTTGATATTTAGCATGACTGTCATTCACAAAGTGATACTGAGGTGATATGAATACTTAGAACCTAGAACAGTGACAAAGAAACATATCACCACCACCACCCGAACCATCTGTGGCTCTGAATTGACCCTTTATGTTTCCCCGAGCTCTATAATTTCTAACACCACATTTATTTTTGTCACCATACCGAGTGCCACATGTATTAGATCTAATCCATTAGCCTGATCCTACTTTACATACACTCCTTTAAGTACATGTTGGGGAAATATCTTCCCGGTGAATCTGCCGTTCTGGCTGAAATAATGATTTTGATATAAGTTAAGCTGATTTGCCTAAGCTACCGAGTAATTAACTGAACTTAATCATTTCATTTCAATTCATTTCCATTACCTGAATTATTTTGCCGGTCTCTCCTATCTTTTGTAATGTCTGTGTCTGCTTCAAGCTCACTGTTGTCTGGTAGTAAAAGAGAGGGCCATCTGAACTCTGTTACAACACTGACCTCTAGTGTCAGTTTGGCCCGGCTCTGACTGCTGTGTGAGTTTTAAATGTGACATTTTAGCAGGCTCATTGGTAGTCCTATCTAAGGTAATGAATCCGCTTTGGACAAACTGCCTAGTTTGAAGCTTTAGCCTCCAAACGCCTGGAGCAGGGATTGCCCAGGATAGGGCAGAGGTAGATTAGGAGTCAGTGTAATGAGAAGCAAAGAATCTCTTTAGCTCACCCTTTGTCTTTGCCTCCATCCACCAAGCCTTTGAGGAGAAGCAGAGAGATACTTCTCTGGCCAGTGGCAGCCGCACGGGCATTGACTTTATTTTTCATCAGCTTCTTCTCCTCTCCTCCCTGCCGGCGTCTTCCTCTTTCCCTATCTCTATCTATTTTTCCCTTCCTTTTCTCTGTCTTCAGCCACAAATGCTGACACTTGCTCATGCCAAAGCGGCCTCACGTCCTCGACAGGGGGTTGTCAGATCTTCTAGAATATGGAAAAACACAGACGCTTGCCAGCCCACACCGGTGTACAGCATGTGCATAATTGTCATAATAGGGTCAGGCCTGCATTTAATAAACAATTACCCATCTATAATAGATGAGTCCAGCTCCTAAGGCCCAGCGCATGGCCCGGGTCGAGAGAGGGAACAGGAGAGGGAGAATAGGAGAGAGAGAGAGAGAGAGAGAGAGAGGGAAGATGAATAAATAATGCAGACGAGTTGCCCATCAAGAGCACCCAAACGCAGGGGCCCATGCAGCGCCAATTATCTTCCCCTGCTAATGATGATCATCATGATGCTCTCCCCCAACACGCTCCTCACCCCCACCACCTTGCACCACCATGCCTAAATCTGACATTTACCCAGCTGCCCGTGCATCCCGCCGTGCGTCGTGCTCCCTAACTCAACAACACAGAGGAAACGAGCTGAAGTAGTAACTGTTTTGCAATGTTCTTCTTTTATTTTATTTTGTAGGGGTTTCCTGGTGGTAGGGTAGCGGGGGCACAGTGGCCATTGCTCCTCTTTTGAATTACAAATCAATCAGGGAGCTCTCTTCAGCAGCTTCCATTCAGTCCAAGGTCACCCAGATTAGACAAGGTTAAAGTGTGTGTGTTGGAGTGTGTCTGCATGCAGAGAGTCCTGAGAGAGGGGGGGGAACTGTCGCTAGTTGGATTAGCATACAACTCCGACAGAGCGAGGGAATTAAAGGCAGCACAGAGGTACGATGGCCAAGCAATACGGTTCCCGCTCTCTGCTGTATTTGAATAGACAGCCTAAGATACGTGAAAACAGCGAGGCGGCGAGTAGAAGCTCTTTGGCCCCCAGGATCAGAGGCGGGGGGACCTGTGGTGCTCAGGCAGACTGCTAGTTAAGTAGATAGGGCCCCAGTAGACTGCTTCACTATGGGCTCTGGGAAAAATACACAGCCATTTTGGCTCCCTCAGGGCCCAAGTCAGTGGTAATAATGGGATCAGAGCCATGACCCTCCCAGGACACCATACCACTATTGGATATTCTATTAGTTTCCTCTGCAGTGAAAAGAAGTCCATGCTCAGCTACTTTTCTCACTCGGAATCACATTTGTTTTACTTTTATGTAGCTTTAACAGTGACTAATCAAATTATTGAAAGTTTTCAGGAAGAGACTTTATTAACAATTGAACAGAGTGCACTGCTACTTATGACTATTGTAAAACCTTCTAGTATATAAAGCTATGTATTGTGGATATCTTCTAATCATATCTAATGTACTTTATGCATGCAAGGATATTGTATGCTATTAACATATGCACAAAAAAAGCGAGCCCCATAATTGTTCCTTTTTACCATTTAATCCCAGCACTGGAAGATACAGCAGAGATCACATTAACATTTACATTTCTGAATCCCCCCACCTCCTTGATACAGCTCCAGCTTTCAGCCTCAGCATCTCATCTGCCTTTACATAATATTAGGCTGTATTAATGCTACATATGGAGCTCCACTGTCTGTGCTGCGTAGATTTACATTTTCCTAATGATGTGCTTTCATTTTTCCTCCGCTATCCCCCTTGTCCTTCCCTTCACCTCCAGCCCACAGCCCACGGTGATTTAAAACACATACAACTGTACTGCCGTTTTACTGCGGAATAACACAAAGCGTGGGTTGAGACACCTTTGGTCGCCCCGGCCCCATCTGTTGCACATCTGGAAGTGGTGCGCCGCACCAATAATTGGAAGTCAATTTGTTTGAAGTTATGTATTTCGCATCTGGCTCGATTCATAAAAACTCTGGAAATCGCATTAATTTTATAGCATCTCGAGAAGGCCCAGCCACTTCTTCTTCTTTTTTCATCTTTCTTGTGTTCCATCGTTAATGCACGTGGGGCCTTGCTGGTCTAGTGACGTGGGAGTTTGTCAAGCACTGGTCAGGGTGTGGTCCTTAATAAAAGCAGCATGGAGGCTAATGCCCTGAAGAATCATTGGATGAATTCCGTAGTGCACCCGGGAGACAATGTTGATTGCTTGAGTTCCCAATCATTAAATTTAATGCTCAAATTTTGGCTAAGTTTTATAATTTCACCTCTAACTCTGACCTTAACCTCAGATCATTTCTTATTTTTCCTGAAGGAAAAACTCAACCAGGGCCTAGTTTGCCACATTTCCAGGAGCAGGCTGACTGATTGAGAAGCAGCATGGTGTTGTTTGTCACACAGCTCTGAATCATGGCTGAAAATAGATATGACACTTGATGTTTGGTGCCTCACTGCCGGCTGTCATATTGTTATTCCCACTCAAATTTCACCTAATTTGTGCACAAGTCTTGTCACAGTCCAGATCCTGATGAGGGCTTTTTTCCCTTAGCTTCCTCGAATGTGTGGCAACAAGGGTGCAATGAGATACACACCTGTGCATGCATACTGTATGTGTGTATAGTATGCATATCTTTGTTTGTGTGTGTGTTTGTGCTTGCATGTGCACATTTGTGTTTGCACACAAGCACATTTGATTAGGCTTGTTTGTGTGTGTGTGTGTGTGTGTGTGTGTGTGTGTGTGTGTGTGTGTGTGTGCGCGCGTGCGTGCGTGCGTGCGTGCGTGCGTGTGTGTGTTTGCCGTGCTCCAAAGTGAGTCACCTTAGCGGGAGGTGATTAAGAGTTGCCAATGGCAGGCTCGACAGGTGAGTGTGTTGTAGCACGCTGGCAGCTGTGGCATCTGCACAGGTGACAGCTTCTCCTGCTCAGTGGTGGTGTCAGTGTTGGTGGGTGGCAGCAGGTCTGACAATGTTGTTTTGGTGACAGAACGACTCCGCTGTGAGGTTCACTTCATCACTTCTTTAGATTTGTCAGTTTATACTTGGAAGTATAGGGACTACCCTGGACTTTAGCATATACTGCCATGTCACTATTCCATATGCGAAAGTACTGTTTTACCAACTATACACATTTTGATTGTTTTTTTTTAATTAATTTTGTTATAATCCACCACAATGTTCTCTGTTGTATCACACTCCTGTGTTGGGTTTCTTTTTATGAACATGCTGCACAGTGTGATGAAAAAGCACAGCCCATTGCTGCCACCTGCTGTTTGAAATGTGACACAGCAGCAGCCCTTTCATCCTGGGAGTTAGTGAGGTCATTCTTTCTTTCAGGGAGACCATTTTGCTGTGCATGCATTCGTGCCACAAAAAGGAAAATGGAAAGATTGTTTTACAAGGTGTACTTTTTTGGCACATATTGTAACAAGCTTAGAATCTGTTTCTTATGAAGGTGATTTGTTAAAGAGCAGAGGCTGTGAGAGAGAGATAGATGGGGAGATTTATAGGATTACAAACTTTCCCAAATTTGTTTTACATGTTCAAATGTACATACTGCTCTCAACATATGAATCTAATGCCTCTAACAGAACAGTGTTATCGGATACCTGCACTGTTTTCTCAGTCCACTGTAGACACTTCCCTTTGCATTTTTTTAAACCGTGGGTTGATGAACTGTGAAATTCTAAATAAAAAGTTGCTTGTTCTGATGTCACCGTTGCCTCATCCGACCACATTTCCTTTTGAAGACTGTGCATAACTGGCCTTGAACTTTGTCCATGATAGCCTTTGATATGGAGAGAAATGAATTGGTTAGGAAGTTTAATCTGACTTTCTTTTTTAGGGCAGAATGCTTTGTCTCTGGAGGTAAGCCTTGAAAGAGTTAATTATGTGTATGGGTATTACTGTCAATACTTTCATTAAGGTAAAGGGTATTCATTTGTATTCCCTGACTTTGACTTTTATCAATTCCAGGCGCCACACTAATTGGATTTGTGTATTTTTCTCAAGTTTGGTAATACGAGAAAGGAGAAGAAAAAAAACACTGAAAATCAAAATGCAAATTGAGCCTTTTGAAATTTCTCTTTCTTAGATACTCTTCATGAAAATCTATATTTACCTTCCATAACTGCTTTGGCCAATTACCCATAAACATCACTCACCACTTTGTAGTTGGAGTGACTGTACTCCGTAATGATTGATTGGTTCGGTCTTATTTGCGGCTAAAAAGGAGATGCGAGCGAGGAGTGTTTCGATTTCATTACAGAGAAACACTAATAACACTCATTCAAAAACATTAATTCAGAGAGGCTTTGATGAGAAATCCATTTGGGAAGTATTGGCATGTTTTATTTTTGATTTTGATTTTTTTTTTATAGTTTTAGCCTGGTCTTGTATAATTAATGCATGACTACAAGATTAGAAAACTACATGTTGATGAATGATTTTTGAACACTAAACAGTAAGACTTGAGTTTTTGATCGCTGTGTCACAAACAAACTTTCTTCATCAAACTTTATTTATGATACAAACAGTTTGTAGTCATATTCCTACAGTATGAAAGGACACTTGCTGCTTACCTCAGAGGAAAGTTTCTTAGCTAGCAGCTGTCCCAGCAGCTCTTTATTCCTCGCTATTGTTCCTCCTCAAGGGCTCATCAGCTCCCAGTAGGCTCATCAGAATTATTACTCCTCCTCTACTTGTCTTTATTATCCAATTTCCCTCCTCTCTCCTCCTTTCTGCCACTCATTGCCAATCAGCCACCTTGTAAGCCGGCCCTTCACCTTCCACTATGAAACTTCTCAGGCTTTGTTCAATCTTTTCAGCCCCCTGTCCAGCAAGATGAATTTGCAGTCAGTTTGCCACTTTTTTTTCCACTTTTTGTATCCTGTTTCTACCATCATGCCCCGGCTGTGTGTTGAGCTTCTTGTACACTTAACAACAGAGCAGAGTGAGAGATTTTATATGCGATATTGCTCATTTGTACAATCCAATGATAAGTTATGGTATTTTGTCAAAGATAGTTGGTAGCATAAGTCTTCCATTGAAAGTAAAACGCAAAAGACATTTGCTGTTTTGAATTCTAGAAATACATTATTATTATTTTCTCATTTTTGGGATCTCATTGTTTATGTAGCACTAAGTTGCAACACAAGCTAGTTTTTTGTATTGTTTGGAGGTGTATGAATGCAGACCTCGGGGAAATTATGTCTTTGAGATGACAACAAGAAGCCAAAATCAGGTTTACCAAAAAAAGGGGTTTCTTATATTTTTCCCACCCCTACTAAGAATAGAAAAGGTAACGTGTTATGTTGATAATATATATATATATATATTGCTGAAAAAATAATATATATATATAATTTTTTTCAGTAATGCATGGATTAAAACATACATAAATACATAAACACTTATTTAACAAAAACACTTAAAAGACACAGACAAAGACATGTTAGGCATTGCGGTGAGTACATCAGTCACTTGGGGTTTGAATAAGGCACATCACACAATCACAATCCCGACTGCAACTCTTTAAAAAAAATACTGTTGCGAAGTAGTGGTATTGTCATTTTAAAAAAAGGACATTTTTGGCAGGTTTCCAGTGATTATTTTCATATGTTACAGTGTACAGCTACCACAGAGTTAACCAAAAAATAAAATAAAACAGTAGACATGATCATTTACATTATGTATAAATGTCTCCCTTTTTCTTGTCAGTCTGTTTCTGCTCTGTCCGGGAGGCAGAGAAACATATTCACTGTCTATAGTAAAGTTAAAAAGAGCAGGTGGAAGAGCAGAAGGTCCATGAGCTGTTTGTGGTCCCGCTGAGCTTTGGAGAACGCAAACTTTGGTAGCCAATCGAGCTCTAACACCCACCTGATCAGCAAGCACTACACACTTTATATACAGGTGGCACTTTGAGGGGCACTGTCAGGTGTGTTAGCTGTCATTTAAATTACTTGCAACCCTGTGAGTGGTCATGCCAAGAGCCATCAGTCAGTCTTTTAGAGGCTCTGTGTATGCTTTTTCCCACTGGGGATTACAACAGTGTTGTCACGAGAAGATAACAAGAGTTTGCTACCAAGAGGGGGAGCACCCTTAAAGGTCGTCACCCTCTGCAGAGCTGAAGCTGCTCCTGCGGCTGCTATCCTTGGACGCGGCACCGGGTGAGCTGGCCGACAGGAGCGGGTCGGTGCCAAACGGCGAGAGGGGGTCATCCATCAGGATCTCGTCCAGCCGGTGCTCCTCCTTGAGGGTAGCGCTGAAGAAGTCTGTGAAGTGAGACAGCGGGTCGGAGAACGTGGTGCAGCCGTCGGCGCCTGGCATGTGATCCTGCGGCCCGGCAGCAGTGGGGATGGACGGCGGCACTCCGGCTATCCTCTGGAGGTAGTCGCTGTTGGGGTCCTCCTGGTAGAGTGGCGGCTGCTGGGGTTGCTGGGCCTGAGGAGACTGCTGTTGCTGCTGTTGCTGCTGCTGCTGCTGCTGTTGTTGTTGTTTGAGGAGATGGGAGGAAAGTTCAACTGTCCCCAAGGCTGAAGTCATGTTTGGGAGGCCATGTGCTCGTGCCTGGATCTCAAGCTCCTGGAAAAGAAAGGAGAAAAAAACACAAGTGTCAGTCTATGCAGATAATATCTCATTAAATGCTGAAAAAATGTGATGTCCTCCATTATGAGCAGATTTGCCATGACAACATCGTGTGGAGTAACGTCACCACCAAACTTATTCCATATCTCCTCCACATGCTGGTTAGGTTGGAGTGAGCCAGTTGGAATGAGCCTGGGAGTTTGGGTGTTGACAAACTCTTCTCCCACCCACACACACACACTGTTATCACAGTATATGACAGTAAATGATCAGCACTAATCACCTATCAGTCTCATCACAAAGGCCTGTTTGACCTTTGTTAACGTCAGTGGCGGTCAGTGTTTCCTGGATTGTTGTGTCATCTTTGAAGATGACTACAGATTTTGTGTTTTTCCCATTATTGGAGTCAACTCAGATAAACCACACATGTAGGGCTGACAGATTGAGCTCTCTGTCTTCACCAAACTGATCTTTGGCATAATGAAACATGCCCATTAGATGCTGCCTGGAGGAGACTGTTTTTAAATAAATCAATAAAGTGAAAATGCCAGTTTACTTGGATCTGCACTGGGACTAAGTGCTAAGACATTAGGACATTAGTGAGTTGAAAGGCCAACCGTTTGTATGAGTAAACTCGTATTTATGAGGCGGAACACTGGTTTTGTGTTAGTGGAACATAAGATATGAAATCTAGACATACTAGTTTATTACCACGCCTATAAACATTAATTTGTAGTACACAAATGTAACCGTGTTGTCCGACAAATATCTAAACTAAGTGATTTAATCTAATATTCAGTCTTCAAATGTGAAATAATCTTGATTTGTAGGCCTCAATTGGCCTTGTGCATTTAGACGGTTAGATTTGATTACCTGGATCCTCAGCAGTAGCCTCCTGTTCGCTTGCTCCAGCTTCTTCTGACGGCTCTCCAGCTCCCGAGCGTGCTGCTGCTCTTTCTGCAGCCACCTTATGTACTCCACCGAGGCCTTCAGGATGGTGCCTTTGTTCCAGCGCATGTCGCTGCAGAAAGGAGAAATGTAAAAGATAACCTTTTACACAGAACCCCCTGATGTCGGCAGAATATCCTCCGTAATAATAATAAAAAGAAAATGGGGGGAAAAGTTTTAACACAGGTTTTTTTTTTTTTTTCTTCTTCTTTTATGATATGAATAAGAAATGGTGATTTACATGGGGCAATTATTCATCCTTGGACATTACATGGGGACACTGAATGGGGATTTTAATAGAATAGTTAAGTAGCTACGTGGAAAGTCCATTCTCGTACCTCCTTGTTCGGTAAAATTAATCCCTGTGTAAAAATAGGTGAGGGAAAATGAGCTAAGTAGGAAGACGGAGGAGAAAATGGAGCATTGGACTTGAGGTGCTAGAGTGCAAGTCATTCCTTTGCAGATATTATTGCTTTTTTTTTTTTTAAGTAAAGGGGAGCTGTAGTAAAATTGTCCTTTTCCACACGAGTGAGACGTCGGTCTGATCCGCGCTAATAATCTCTTTTATCTCGTGTTAATGGCACGATGACAACGCCAACCTTCCATTTAAATTTAAAGCAAAGTTCAATTGCGAAAGATGGCCGGTGGATTTCAATTCAGCTCCACACTCCATCTCTATGTTCCAATTGTGCTTCAAACTTTGATTCAAATGGTGTGGCCTGCTTCTTTGCATTTGACCCTTTCCTCATCATTCATGCTTTGAGCTGAACTGCTGGGACCCAGAGAGAGGATGTACAGCTCTTGGAGCGTAGACTACAATGGAAGTTCAAGTGCACCCTTGAAATATGACTGAAATGTGCTTTAGTACTCATTTGAATTCAATGAACAACGTTTAGAGTGTCTTTGTGCTTAGAATTTAATATGATTCCCTGCCAGACAAGGTCTTGCAGTTGTTTTTAGTGACACGAAGTGAAGCAAAGCAGCGGCATTGTTTCAATAAATACATTTATATTTTGCAACTTACGGGTCATTCGACTTTGGTATGAGCGTCCCGAGCTCCTTAATTCTGTAGTTGATGTTGTATCTTCGCCGTCTTTCAACTAAGCAAGCAGAACAAAAAAGAAAGAGCAAGCGATGATTAGGACATTGTCAAGCCGCCGTGCAAAAGGCTAGACAGAAAAAGTCATTTTCAGATGATAAACTGTGAGGGAGTTGAAAGGCAGCAGGAGACAATTTCAAGACACTTACTCAGATTATGGTTGTCCTTTTTCTGTCTCTCTTTGGCCATCACTCTTGTGTCATGCTCTGTCAAAAAAAAAAAAAAATTCACAAAGGGGGAACAAATTGATTTAGGAACGCACACTAATTTAGAAACCGTAAGACAACCAACACAAAAGGTCCAGTCAGGTCATGGAGACACATATTCTGTTGTTCAGTGCGGGGGTCAGCCATAATGCGGAGTTTCCGTGCATTAGTCCTCACCACAGACACAAACTTGACCTCCTTACACACACACACACACACACACACACACACACACACACACACACACTCAAACACTGAATGAGCCCAATTTATCCACTCCGACATCTCTTAAGCTCATTGTGGATGGAAAAATAGGGATCACTTTTAAACTACCGTAATTACGACAGTTTAGCAAATTTGCCTGTCCAGGAGAGAGACAAAAATGCCAGTGCATCCATATTTGTATTCACATTCTTCCAAATTACATAATTGGACCTGAGATTGGATTTCCCAATTTGTCTCTGTTGATTCAATCAAGACAATTTAAACTCTGTGTAACAGCCCATTGTCCTCTCTGCCCACAGTCAAATGAAACAGAAGGCAATTTACTTATTTGTGCGTTGAGAGTGAAGGGTTCTTCGGGCATCCTTTCTGTTTCCAAAATCAATTGGGCTTCTTTGCTTGAAGCATGACATTAATAAGAAATGCCTTAAAGGGCCCTTTTGTTTGTTTTTGTTTGTTTTTTTACACCGTGACGAAAAGTCTACACGTTTCTACTGCCTATTAATGGAACCAGTGACAAGCACCACAACAAATTGGCTCAGACATTTGTCTCCTGCCTGACGCACGTTGCCTTTTTTTAACAAACGCAGGTACACTCTCTTCTTTGCAGCACCCACCAAGAGCTTCAATTTAGAAGAAATATGTCTTATTGTTTTATTTTAATTCCCCTAAATGCCTTTTTTTCTTCCAGCAGCATTTGTTTGATTTTAAACTTTTACAGCAATGTGAGCATGTAATTATTCATTAACTAGTTAGTTGTTTGATCAATGCTATGGTATGAGTGCATACCTGTGTATTCCCTTTTTACAGTGAGCTTTGTGGGGTTAGATGTGGGGCTCATTCCACCATTAGGGGCGTTCATA
This sequence comes from Sander vitreus, assembly GCF_031162955.1. NCBI lineage: Eukaryota > Metazoa > Chordata > Actinopteri > Perciformes > Percidae > Sander > Sander vitreus. Next base: position 10,666,908 of record NC_135877.1, read on the forward strand.
CCTTGTTCACCCCCATAGATGTCCAGCATGCTGCCACTGAGGGACACCTAGGAAGGAGAGAAAAGAGGGGAGGGGGGGGAGAAAGAAAGAGAAATTGTCAGCCCAGGGGGAAGCATACCAAAACATTTGCATTTCACACTTTAGCAAAAGCCATAACACAAGTAGTTGTTTTTAGCTCCTGTTTGGCTTTGTTTATCGTTGACAAAAATGACAAGAGGCGAATATAGTGATCACAGCCTTCCAGAGAAGGTTGTCTGCCCCCAGGCCTCTGGCTTTGGACCTCCCAGCAGGGAGTTGTAGTATTGGCATGTCTCCCTCAGCAGGACAGGGCAAACCCAGTGCTGTGCTCGAGAATTGCTGCCATATTCCGATTCCCTGCTTATCTTGTTTCACAAAGAGTGAAAACAACCTAACAAGAAGTTACCCTCGCTTAAGCCAGGTCAATAAAGGGTCATCCTCCAGTCTTACTCCATCAAAGCCTTTCCTTCAACCCAGCCTTTAGCCATCTTAGATTTGGTTTGCATAGACAGAGTGCCTTGATCTGCTAATGCCACCATTTTCCAAACCCCTCCACTTTAAAGGGCTCCTAACACAGAGATATGCTCTGTGTTGAAAATAGCATCCCATTAGATGAAAAGGCTAGCTAGGTCAACTGCTTGAACAGAGGCAAAACTGTTTTCCTACGGGTCTCTTTTTGTCTGGGAAAGCGTGCATCATTTCTGCGATAATTATGTCTTTTCACGGACTGGGGAGATGTCAAGATATGGCGTGCATGTGTACACATGTGTGTCTAATTCGCATTTATGTATTTATGGGAAAATGCTACAGAGGCCACCATGCATTCCACGATGCGCACAGCCAATTCTATCCACTACATGTGTGTCATATCTAACTGCCAGACTGGTGAACATGATACGGCTGCATGTCAAGTCAAGAGATGGGAAGGAATGGAAGGCAAGAGGGAAGAAAAGAGGAGAAGAGACAATTCAGAAGAAACTGCAGACATTTCAGATATCTGCAGTTGGTTTAGTTTGCATGTGCGTTTTTCATTATCTCACCATGATGGGAAAAGAGGAGGAGGGGACAAAAACGCTTATCAAAATGAAAGATTGCAACAATTTCCCCACAACTCCTATTGTAATCACTTCAGTCCCTCTCCCGTCTGTGTTCCTGGATGTGTTGACATGGCGAAACAACGTGATGCATCGTACTGTATGACTAATTAGGATGAATTGATCCATTTAAGTATGGTATCATTTCTGAACAAGCCCATGGGGAGTGTATGCATTAGCCCAATCCAATGGCTCAGTAACTCTCTCCAACAAAATCTCTCACTCTTCACTCCTCTGTCGCGCTTCTGTCCTCATTTGAAACCTACTGGCTCTCCCATTCCTCCTCCTCTCCCCCCATGCCTTATCTTTTCCTCCCCTCCCTCTCATTCCCTCACTATCACAGTATCTGTTGTGTTTTGCTGTGTGTCACTTTATCTGTGTGTATGATTCTTTGTCTACCAATTTGGTGCTCTCTGTATTTAAGGAGTTAGGCTACATTCCCAGTGTTCCCATCCTACAAACTCTCCCTGTATTTGGCTCAGGTGTCGCTATGTTCCCCTTGTCCCACATTTTGCACCAGAGTTTTTTTAATTCCTTCTTGGCCATAAATCCTACTGATAGTACTTGTCTGTGGTGCTATTTCTAGTTGGTTGTCTTCTCAAGAATGGATCTTAGTTAGACAGTTACTATAACTGTAGCTTCTTCTATTGTCATATTGTTATTAAGTATATACATTTGTCCACAAACATCCTCTTTTTTTAACCTAATCTGCATTGTTGGTCTTCTTGAGTAATGTGAGAAATGTTGCTAAGCCCCAATGAACTTTGACTCATCTCCAGACTTAAGCTGACCCCAAACCAAGACAGGTCCCCTTTTTCCCAAGCAAGTCAAGCCTATGCCTAAATGTTTGGGTGGAGGAACCTTACTTCCAAGTCCCCATTCAACTTAAAAAGAGTGGAAGTCATTAGTTAAGGAACTTAACTTGACATAAACATAACTGCAATAATGTAAGCAGGTTAACAAACACAGGCTATGTTGCAGAAATCAATACAAAAGACCTTCAAACTGCTGATAGTCTGTCACATTTTAAAAAGTGTTACTATGTAGCTGTTAGTGTGATTGTGATTGATACTTACATTGTTTTGCATTATGATGTTAGACTCCATGCAATCCAAGCCTCCATCATTGAAACCGGATTCAAGACTAATTAGGTCATCAATAACTTCATCCATTGGAAACTAAAAGAAAACAGTAATTTCAGTGTACTTATGGACAGGCTGATGCTGTTTGTACCAGAATAGCAATACTGTCCAAGTCTGATCTTTTCAAAACTTAACATTCAAACCAAAATAGACCCGATGAAGGGGAGGGATCGTCACGAGACTAATTCAATAACTGACAAGTTCTCCACCGGCCTTGTCGTTAGTTAGTTAGCAGTGTTGGCAGGAAACACATCTATTATCAAACTAGTTTCCTTCTTTTGAAAGGGTTCTCTCATCAGAGCCTGCATGTCTGAAGTTATTGATGAACACATCATAGAGAGAGAGGGAGACCAATAATGGCATTACTTTGTTTAGATGATTACTTGGAACTACTTTCTGAGATTCAAACCCAATCAAGACATACAATTTAGAAGGTTACTAATGTTTTCAAATTCTATTACAGGTTGACTGACAGTCCAAACAAAGAGTTAGCCATGATTTATCCCTCTGAATTATTACAAAAACAGAAAAAAGTATGTTGACAGGAAAAAGAGTATTGACAGGAAAACCTATCAAGAATGTTGCGAAATCTACAAAAGTTATGACCCGCAGTTATGTTATGTTACCAGTCTTTGGTTGCGATTTCAATTTCCCAATCACTGCTAGACAGATTCCGAGTTTTCTTAATTTCAGTTCCATATATTCAGCAACATCATAATTCACATTCAGATGCTTTCTTTTTCCATAAACCCACTCACCTCGCTGTCGTGATTGGCCATTGTGAGGAGGGTAACGGGGCTGTTGGGGTTGCTGCCGTCGCTGACGGAGGGCATGTGTCCATTCCTCATGATCGGCACGGTGGCCAGCGGCTGGCCAGGGGCGTGTGGATGCGGAACGGCGTGGCCCTGCCCGGCCGAAGAGGCCAGCTTTGAGCCCAGCGTCAGGTACTGCTTGACCTGTTGATTCTGGGTCTGGTGGAGGTGGAACTTGGAGTTCTCCAGGTGGCTTTGTACCTGCAGCAAAAACAGACAAGTTCAGTTAGTAAGTAATCACACATTGTTTCTCATCCCACTGAAACCCGCTGACTAAGAACAGGTTCACAAGAGGTGTTCACAGCAGCTGTCGGCTTTGCCAAAAGATGATCTAATTCATCACAGAAATAGTTGTGAGTCAGTATTTCCCATTATTAGTCACTTATGCAGAGCAAATTTACAGACTTACAGCAGTACTATATTTTGTAGAACGCTCACATTAAAGCAAGTCATGTTTGACATGTAGCGTCTTAATGCCCTTTCTCAAGGAAAGTATTGCCATAGTCTTAAATTCACTACCAGTTTCTGACTGAAAAATCATACATACATATAGATACAGCCAGATGTCAAGATTGCCAAACCGGTCATACAAGCCTTACAAATATGTTACATTAGAAAATATGATCACACTGTTCAACAAAAACAATTACGAAGAAGTTTTCTAAATTTCGATATTCTTACATTTGAAGCTCTGGTTGCGTCCCGCATCGTGTAGTAACTGCAGTCGGTTAAGTGTGGCATTCTCAGAAAAGCAGATAATCTTCAAGTTGGTTTGTTTTGGCGGAGCAGCAAGTCAACTTTAAGGATCCAGATCTGCTGCTGCTATCCTGTTGAGCTGCTGACTCCCAGTAAGTGTCTTTACTTCCCAGTCCCCTACCAAAGTCTTATAAAGGGCCCTAAGTGAACTAATTAGGCCCAAAGCTGGGGGTTAGCCTTTATGTTGCGTAGTATGATAATCACTTCAAACACTGGATTGTCAGATCACCCAGTGTTTGATCACTGCAGGATATCTGCCTTAAGTGTCTATCACTAATTTATGTGGACCGCCCTTTTCTGTCCAACTGACCAATCAGTGGTCAGCTTCTAATGTCCTGTCCTTCCTGCTCCAGGGGTTGTGGCAGCACAATTGAACCTTGTTCCCCAATGACGGTTTTAAATAACTTGTATGCCATTTTAACCAAGCCTTTTCATTCAGTAATTTTTTCAATGTAGTATTATCAGTTTCCAAAGCAATAACTGCATAAAGCAATAAATCATTAAAGCTATTTTGAGATCTTTGTTACTGTATTTGAGAGCTATTTTCAGAGGGAACATCACCTAAAAATGTCTAGTTTACACACTGGTCTGTAGCTCACAAAGAAGCTCACTGTTGTAGCTTGCTTTATTAGTTCATGGCGTGTAGAGTATTTTTAGGTGAACTTAATAATACATGTATTGTTTGCAAGGGTATTATTATGTTAGTCTTTCCAGTTGTTGATGCTCATCTCTTTCACCCTTTTTTTTAAACTTCCTCTTAAAATGATTCTGTTCACTGGTCAACATAGCGTGCTCTGTGGACTTGCCTGATCTTTTTTATTTTTTATATCTACATGAATACTTATTCTCCATGACTGACCTCAGCTTATCAATTAGCAGTAGAAGACCAGTCAGATAAGCAACAATGCCGGTGTTTTACTTTAGCAGATTTAGTAGACTATGTAGTATGACATAACTTAATACGTGTAACTAATTGGTAAAAGATAATGTGATTATTAAAGAAGAATACATTTTTCTTCTCTCATACCCCCAACAACAGGTATATGGCAGCATCAAAAGCGAAACTGTGTAGCTTTGCTATTCAGCGGCATGTGCAGCTACTTGACAGTTATGGGATAATGCTAAACCCTAGTGTTTAGCTAAAATGCTAAGCTACATCAACACAAGTAGCACACTTAAAGAACAGCTAACTCCCTCTGTAATGTATAGCCTATTATACAGCTATATCTACCTTATGTTTGCTTGAAATTTGCTACTATTAGCCATTAGCTACTTGCCATATCTGATCAAATAAGGCTACAGCAACAAAACCCCTGAGTAAATACATTTGAGCAACAAGCAGTTTATTGCTTGTGATTTCAACTTTTAATTTTAAAGCAAGAATGTGTTATTTCTTCTCTCAAAAGAGTTGTTTGCTGAATTGATTAAATGAGTAGCTTGCTTGCAAGTAGCTTGCTAGTTTTCAGACTTCTTGCAGCAATGAACGTTTTTATGGTTAAAATGTCAACTAACACAACACTGCTAAACCGTAGGCATTGTTAGCCATGGCAGCTTTGGAATTGTACTGAAACTCTAACAGAAACATTAAATTCTTCTTGTCAGCTAGACTAGCTTCCTATTCACCACTCATCCACCTAACTAAGAACAGGCTGGCCACAATACTCAACTTGTCAGTACTGACTGAGAGCTTTTATCTGACTTCTCCAGGCCAAACAAGATGCCAGTTGTTAGCCAATCAACATTTCTTTCCACTACGGATAGCAGGAGGGATGCCAGGACTGCTACACACCACATATGCTTTGTGTGATAGCGTTTTTGTCCTTGTTTCACTTCAGTTTTCTCACTACTGTATATGCCGGAGACATGCTTGTTATCCACTTAAGGGAATCTGATTGGATTTGAGAGGTAATGGTGCTTCAGTCACAGAGGCCAACCTCGACAATGGCAGGCCTGTGTATGTGTGAAGAGGACATACTGAAAATTATCAATGCCCGCCATACACATGGGACAGGAATGAGATAAGAATCTAATCAATCAAGGATCAAGTTTGGGATTGTAGTGACTATTCTGATGTTTGAGACACTTTTCTCAATATGGCTACTGGCACCTGCTACAACAATTGAGGCAGTGTTTCAGATTACGGTTAGAGAAGAGGTCACAGGATCACTTTCCATTCACAAACATTTGCAGTTATTCCTGACATGCAAACCTTTCGAATAGTTTATAGACAACAATTCACTGATATCAAAGCGAAGATATCACTCAATGTGTTTAATTTTTTGCTTTTCTACACATATATTTTTGCACAGTTTGCTTTATTATGTTTCATGTTTTAACGTTTGGAAGCAGAAAATAATATTTGTCCGGTTTGCGTTTGTACTTCCTGCGTCCAGTCAAAAGATATAAACTTGACTGAGATCAGCTGCACCTCCCTAACTTCATTATCTTCATAAGAGACATTCAAACCACAAAAATAAAGATTACAGAACAAGACAACGCACTCATTCAACACACGCAGTCTAATTCTTTCTTTCTTTCTTTCTTTTTTTCTCAATCAAACTTCTCCTGACTCTTTCACTAACATAATGTGCATACTTGCAGGGATCTTAAACCACACGTCAATGCAGCAAGTTGATCAAATCCAACACATACTCTACTTATGCTCTGCTGTGATGTCGCATCACACGTTTTCCCCAGCAGTTATATAGAATATCTAATTCACGCAAGCCAATAACTGCAACTATAACGCATATTACAGCATTGCTCAAATAACAACTCTATCGCCCTCAAAGAAAATAACCATTCATCCTGCATTACAGGACACACTGTACATTCCCAATTATATCCCAATTATAAAATTCTCCACTATAAGATAAAAACAATTTTAGATTAAAAACACACAATCAATGCTAAATCTTCAGTTTCATATATTCTTTCAAATCATGATTTCCTCAGCCTCTATTTGTAAGATGCATTTAATAGTGATGTGATTTACCTCAGAGTTAAAAGGTGTATTTCTTTAGTCCCACTGAAAATGCTGCACTCATACTGCCATTGTAACAGACAAACTCACAGGTGTTCCCTCTAAAAAGGAAAACTCTTGCCTAACTCAGTTTCAGTCTTGCCCAAGTTCTCCTTTCACTTCAGAAAAATCCAACAACTTATGAAACACTGGGTGATGGTGACATTAACTAGCTGTACAAATTATGGACAAAACCTAGTAGGAGGCTTGGATTAATTTCTGCAAAATGTTGTATTTTACAATATATTGTGAGTAACAATGCTCGATTAATCTTTTCCCATCTTGAATCTACGGAGATAAGATGAAAGTGGAACAAAAAGCCTACTCAGACTTGCTTACTGTATTTTTGCTGAGCCTGCTAACCAGTAAATAGCTGTAACCACACACCATAGATTGTGAAATGTGAGGGAAAATAAGACTGGGATAGCAAACTGATCAGTAAATCTGCATTCCACGGTGGCTATTGGTTGTAAATGCATGCCTTTTATAAAGCACAGACAATTTCTCTTGCATGCAAACACAAACAACCGCACACATAGTTGCACACATACACTTTTCTGATCTTGCCCTGATTTGTCTGGCCTGTTAGCTGAGTTGCTCCCCCTACCTGTAGAAGTTGGATTTCTGTCATGGTGATCACTTTAACCACACAACAGCGACTCATGGCTCCCAATTTGGCAGTGTCTCCAACCACAGAAGCTGCAAATTCTTACAGAAGAACATGGACTGTCACGGCTACAGCTGTGTCTCACCGAGACAGGGGGAGAAGAAGAAGACAAAGAAGAAGAAGAGCGGTGCCACAGCCTCCTTGCTGAGGTTTTGCAGAAATATCGGAAAAGAAGGCATGACACATCAGCTTATTTGGGAGCCGCACGGGCCGTTTCCTGTGTGTGTGTGTGTGTGTGTGTGTGTGTGTGTGTGTGTGTTGATATGTGTGTGTTTTTGGTCAGGGAAAAAGCCTGACAGAGGCAGAAATACAGATGGCAGTTAGGGGGGTTGGAGTGTGCATGTGTAGGGGGTGTAATAAATTGACAGAATGTGAGTTCCTGCTTGTGGATCACCACACTTTCCTTCCTGCAGAACATCCAGCCCAGCTCAGCACATTCTCCCAGGTTATCTTCATGACACCCACTTCCCTTAGAAGGCTTTTTAACCATCAAACTACAGCCACAGATTGAACTAGGGAAACACACAGACATGTAATATGTTTATGTGTGCAAATATAGGCTACTAAACCACACAGATGTACACTCACACAAAGTTGTTATCATGTCCCAGTCACTGTCAGGCCACAACAAAGGCCAACATAGGCCTTCCCAGAATGGCTCTCAAAGAATTCCTGGACACAGCAAAACTGAACCAAGGTCATTGCAAATCCTCGCTGTATGTGCTAGGGGCACTTTTATGCTAGCCTCAAAATAGCTATTTTTAAAACACTAAGAAGGCTCGACACAACATGAAACTTTGCTCGAAGTATCACCAGGGGCTCTACACCTTAACGAAAGCATTGACAACATTGTAGGTCTTGTTGTTTCCGGCCTCAGCCATTTTATCGGTCAAAAACAATATATTTCCGAATGCAACATAACAGGGAGGAGAGTAAAGATGGAAAGCTCCTAAAGCTTAGTTCCATATAAATACACAGATTATTTCTTGTTTTGTCGTTATTGAAAAACAATATTGACCTCGTAGTTGAAAAAGGAGCCTCATATGGAGTCCATTCATTCACATTCGGATATCGACTCGTTTTGACTGCCGAGGTGGTAGTGGCCGCAAACAACAAAACCTACGATGAGTCGTTCAAAACCTTTTTTAGTAAACTCTGGGTACACAAACAATGTTGTCAATGCTTTTGTTAAGGTGTAGAGCCCCTGGTGATACTTCGAGCAAAGTTTCATGTTGTGTTGAGCCTTCTTAGTGTTTTAAAAATAGCTATTTTGAGGCTAGCATAAAAGTGCCCTTAGCACTCTCATTCAAAAGGCCATTTGACCGAAAAACGAAAATATGGTAAATCTTAAAAGTGGCGATTCCATCCTAAATATGCTTTTAAACGAAAGTTTGACTCGGGTACATTCACAAAAAGACCCTAGGTTGCATTTTGGCGAGAGTTACGCTTTAAGCCTAAAGTGAAATCCAGCATGGCCCTGTGTCCTGAAAAATGAAGACTAACAGTTTTATTCTCACGGCTGATTCAAAGATTATTGCAAACATTAACTGAGGTTTTTATATATGTTTTTGATACATTTTAATAAACACATAATAAGCTTAATTTAAGGGTGATGAATGTAATGTAAAGCAAATTGAATCACAATTATTCCGATAAATCAAACCGGTTCAGTTTAACACTGTACTGCACAATAAGCTAATTTCTCCTCTCAGCTGGTAAATTGCAATTTGTCCCACTCGTGTCCATGGTGGATGATTTCATTACATAGAGAATGCCTGTCTTGATACTATCTGTACAGTAATATCTGCAGAAGGGACTTCTCATCACAACCAAAAAGATGAATAACCTGTAGTAAGTCTCAGTCAGCTGGATGGGTGAGCATTATTTTGCTGCTGTTGAGGGTCAACATGTCAGCAGTTCTTCACGTCTGCTGTGTCATCGTGACACGTGTGTATCCATGTATCTGTTGGTACACACACATCACCGTTTGTTGTATGTTGTTTCTTACAACTTCACCATTACCCACGTGTATATTTGTCTGCTTCTTGTTTATTTGATGCCCGCTGTGTGTACGTGATTTATCAGATCTAGCCAAATTCCTGGCTGGCCATTTTTGGCTCATCTTGGGGCAGGCCACAAATGCTCACCTTTGTTAGTCCCCCTGCATGGCATGTTTGAAACATCAGGGACTTCCTGTAAGAGTTGGCCTGCTTCTGAGACAACACTTCAAAGTGCAGCTCCCACATCTGAGGACTGTTTTATCCTGCTAGAAAAGGAATGCATAATGGACACGGCACCACTGCACTTTTAATGACTCATATGAATTAAATATTATAGCAATTTTAACTGGATTACACGTGAAACTATGTTTGAGCGTGTGTGTGTTTGTACTTGTTACCTTGATGAAATATTTAATTTATGAAAATAGGCTGCCTCAACAGTGATGTAAAAAATAATCAGACTTCATACTTAGAGTAAAGAAAGAAAATGACTGATACTCAATGGAGTTTGGATTTTAAAAAAGTATTTACATTTAACATTTCTCACCAAAACACACTAGGTATATTTCTGAGGCCGAACAGAGATTTGAAATGTATTTCCTGCATCGTAATAAACATTATCAGCGCAGTTTATTGTTGTTGTTTTCACGACCACTTTTTTGCATTTCTGTTCTTAAGTCCTTATGTATCAAGGCTGTGATTGTGGCATGCACAAGCATGTTGTTGCTAGTCGAACATAAAATACAAACAATATTATATTGTTATGTAGAAAATCTTTAAAGGAAAAAAGACGGAAAGCTCCTCAACAGTTTGATTACTTTGTGTTGTACTGTTTCTTTGGTATTTTATTTCATTTTATGGCGGCAAATTTGATGTTGCAAAGGGAAGGATCTGTCAGAATAGTATTTTATTGATTAGAAAACAAGTTCATTTTGTAGCAAGTTGTAGTCTGAGTGATTTTATAAATATATATATATATATATGGCTCGGGAAAGGGAAGTTTGGGGTCCCCTGCTGGAGCTACTACCCCCGCGACCCGACCCCGGATAAGCGGACGAAGATGGATGGATGGATATATATATATATATATATATATATATATATATATATATATATATATATATATAAATAAAAGTTTTACTTAAAAAATGTAGATGTAAATAAAAGTTATCAAAAATAAATATACAGTGTGTACATAAGTACACATACTGTACCTTAAATAACATACTAAAGTACACTGACGAAGTATTTCTACTTTGTTACTGACTAATTTTCTTAAAATTTTGCCAATAACAGACATTACATTATAACAGTTTCAGTCAACTGAAAGACTTCAGAAAGTTGGGTGAGAGGGGGAGGACAGAGGAGGATGCAGTGCAGCCTGTCCCGCAACCCGTCAGTGAAAAGGAGATGTAATTAGTCGAAATGGAATAATACAATTTATGCTGCTAAACCAATCAGAGCACAGAATTCTCTGTGAGCAATGAAAAGGAGCATGTGTACAGTATGTACATGTACTGTTTGCACACACAGTCCCTAACAGAGACACATACAATAATGAAGGTTACACATTTTCTTGGATGTCCTGTTGACAGATTAGGTTGTTGTATGGTGTACAGTATGCCACCTAAACTAGTGAGTGTGTTTGAGTGTGTATCAATCAGTATTGTCACTAATGGTTTATTCTCTAACCTCTCTAGTTAACTTACATGTAGTCTATATTCACGATGTTCCACTTCCGGAAATTCCGCCGGATTTAACTCATTTAGGCCGGATATCCGTTACCTTGGGCTTTCTTTGTGTTGGCATTTTAAACTCTGGTGGATTTATGAGGACTATGGTTAACCTTTTCTCAGATCTCTGCAGGGTAAATCCAGACAGCTAGCTAGACTATCTGTCCAATCTGAGTTTTCTGTTTCACGACTAAAACTTTTGAACGTACACGTTCCACCAAAACAAGTTCCTTCCCGAGGCCATTTTTCAGAGGCACCATTGCTCCACTCTGCGCTTAGCGCCGCCCAAGACGACTGTGATTGGTTTGAAGAAATGCCAATAAACCAGAGCACGTTTTTCTCCCATCCCAGAATGCTGTGTGGACTCGCCAGACCATCCTCCGCAGCGCTGTGGAGGAAGGTCTGGCAATGCGAGACTAACTTACATGCAATACCGTAAAACTGAATGCAAACATAGCCCAGAAAGGTTTGCTGAATTAAAAAAAAAAATGAGAACATACTTCATCAGTTACAGTTAGAATCACTCATAGTAGTTTACAATCAGAATTGTTTTTCTGACGTATTCTCGTTATAACGTGATTACCAGCATCCATGACTGTCCTCTTTAGCTAATGCCAAGATAATAAGGTTGACATCACATTACAACATCCTAACATGTTGCATGATGTCGTGCCTTAGTGTAGTCTAGGCGCTTAGTGTTTTGTTCAGGAATAAATCAAGATATACATCAAGACATATACAGCTGATTCAAGCCAAACATTTGCTATTACAGATACTAAAAGACTAATCAAAACACATTTTAGATGCAACTTACCATTAGACATAACATAATTGCATACAAAGTCAATAGAGATATGTGAAGGGGAACAAATAAAAATAAACCGAGAGCTAACTACCATCATATGTTACCAGGCTTAAAATGTTTCAAGCAAAACAAACGCCGCTTTTTACAAGGCTTACTTAATCAACTTCATAAATGTAGAGAGACGTGAAGAAAAGGAAGAGAGACTGGAATAACATCTGTACACTCAATTGGCTGTTTGGGGCAAAGAAACAGACAAAAATGGTCCAGCAGTCAAATTTACACCAGGTCTAAACATACCTTTATTAGGCCTTTAGTCAAATTTGATATTTTTGTTGGGACAGCCTAAAAACATAAACTTGTTGTCACTCTAAAGACGTAAAGATGCACGTAATTCTTTAACTGAATTTAAAATGTAAAATCTGAATTCATTGATTATTATTATTATTATTCTGAATTTGATATTGGTACTGTAAACAGCATATTCCGTTTGGATATTACGAATAAGGCCTTTTTCCGAATATAGCACTTTCCGAACAAAGCCTTAGTGCGTTACTTTTTTATATTAATTAACGTCTGTTACAAATGGTGTCGTCCGGCGACTTTCGCGGGCAGAAAATTGAGCGAAGATAATTACCTCTTCTGAACAGTCCATCCATCCATGTTTTTTTTTAATCCTCCTTGATTACAAGCAACTGCATGGCGGAGGGGTGGGGGTGGTGCGCGATCACGGAAGACTTGTATAATTTCGATGCGCCAGTTTTGTTGTCATTACTTACAGTTCCTCATGGGGGAGACAGAAACTACGCACTATAGCTTTAAGACATGTGGGATATGCCGGTATTATTCTGATTTTAGAAGCATTCTTTGGACATGTATACAGAGCATTCGGAATATGTGTCTCAATCAGGGTTTTTTTTACGGCCTCTTACCTGTTTATGGCTTATGGTCAGCTCTGTGCGTTCTATTTTTTATACTCTATGTCAGTTTGCAATGCTGCGGTAGAGATTCATGCCCAAAAGAAAAGCCTACATCTCTGGTTGGAAGGAGAAACACATTTATTTTTAAACGTTATGAAAGACTTGGATATAAACAGGTTTTTGGATATGCGCAAATATCACAGCGGAGACCTTTTCAAGAAGCTTGAAGGAATGAAAGAGTGAGACTGAGTTTGCACGGTCTAACAAGTCCGCCACCACTGGAAAACTTTGAAAAATTCCTTTTTTACATGGCTGCATGTAAACTGAAATATTAGTGGAATATTTACTTTCATTAGCCATGTTGTCTTTATTGGAATTAAGGCAAACACTGGAATACTGTGTGTATGAAAACATAGTCATTGATAAAAGGGCATACAGGTAAAAAAAACAAAAGGAAATGGGATCTAATCTTCACCGTTCAAAGGCAAAGCTGCTGAGCAATACAGAGCAGATGATTTTGGGTAAACTGCTGTAGTGGTTACGGTCCTGAAAGGGGCACCTCATCCTTGACCCTCACTGTCCAGTGAGCGAGAACAGGATAGACCGGTGCTTAGCGTTGCCCCTCTGAATGATGTCAGAAAGCTGTACTGTAGACAACTTTAATCTCTCACTTTGGCAGACAGTGAAAAGAAGCCCCCGGTGGGCTCCAACTATAACTATGAAGATGAAGTCTTATTAAAATTATGCACATGATTGATTGCGAGACAGTCCCAGCTCACCAAAGTAAAAGCCTTTCAAGCCTGGGCAACAGCCTAAAGACAAAATGCTCACTACACAGAGAAAGCAATTTATGTTACACTCTGAAAAGAATCTTTTACATTTCTTGATTTGCAGTTAAAGGTGCTGTAGGTAGGATTGTGAAGATCCAGGACTTAGCCAAAAAATTTTAACATCAACAACTTCTCCGTTCCTCCCCCCTTTCTGCTAAAGCCTAAAACGTTCTCCTAAGCCACACCCCCCACAAGGGAGAATGAATGTGTGTGCATGAGCAGTGATTGACACGCAGTTAGACACCGCCCCTGGCCCTGATTGGTGAATCTGAACATGGAGCGGTGGATTTTGGCAAATCGCACTACAGGCTGTAGGTGGTGCCAGAGGAGCCAGATTTTTTTTTTTAATTACCTGCTTCGTGAAGTTCTACAACAAACATAGGGTCAGTTTCAGCAAATGTGACAGAAAGTCAGTTTTATAAGTCTTACCTACTGCATCATTAACGTTTAATGACGGGATAATAAAACAATGTGCTGTTTTTTTTTATCTTAATTGCCTCAATTTTAAATACTTTATTAAGATATTTATTTGAAAAATAAAGTGCTTTTTTTTTTTTTTTCTTTAAATATCTAGGATTTTCTGTCTAGACAACAGACATTAGTAAAAGTCCATGATTACTTTAAAAAGAGGAGCTATAACAGCATCTAACATAAGAAAACAGGTCATGTCAGGGTGTATATAGCCTGAAACGCAAGTTAATACCACAATGGAGTAATTTAGTTATTGTTTCTAAAAAACAATTAAGAAAAAGGTTGAATTACTAAGTCATTTGAACTTTTCATTAATTCTTTTTAACTTACAAAGTGTGACATAAAAATAAGGGGACACCAGATTCAAGTGTTTTGACTATTTGTCCACTTTGCAAACATTTAAAAAAAACTTGGGTTTGACTGTACTTCGCTCTATTAAACATTTCTCTTATTCATTTTTCCATAACACCCAATATTTTATTAAAAGGAATAAAGAGGGCTTACAGTATATCACTCATGGGCATTATCCATCTGTCTCATTCCAGTGTATTTACCTGTGTCCCCATAGTACAAGTCCATAGTAATATCCTGTATTAAACCATTGATTATAAAGTAGTTATGATCTGAAGGTATTGTCCAGACTGTAGCAGAACAAGACCAACAAGAATAAATGGTCCAAACTCAATAAGGGAGATGAAGTTGAGATACCGTATATTGATTACTCCCCCGTTCCCCCTCCCTTAACTTGATTCTGGGAAATTAAATAATGCAAGAGCTGTTTAATGAGAACTAAGCAGAAAATGAAATATACTTTGGCTAGAGGTTTCAAGTTTCCGTCTCACACTTGTTTAGGTTGCATACTGGAGCATGATTGACCTCTAAACTAGTGCTGATGTTACAAAATGATCTTGCATGTACATGTGTTAAACTAAGATTTGAGGTGAGCACAGAGAAGCTTTCCTCCTTCAGCAGATGAAGATGATCTGAAGGTCCAGACTGAAAAAATATCCAATAATACTGTTAGGGAGAAGCGAGATTCTCAACCAAAAACCAACCAGTGTACGTATCTACCAGTACATTGCCATTGTCAGGGTTGCTACAGTGTCGAAACACTCTTCTTCATTGAGTTTGACAATAAAAGAAACTTAGTTGAGATAAGTTGCTGTCAACAGTACCTGGAGTGATTCCTCTTGTTTTTGTGGACATTATAACTGGCTTTTAGGATACTTTAGCTCTTTCTGAAATCATTCACAATTTAACAGTTCACTTCCACAATATGTAGAGAATTCTCCATAGTAGCATACTGTATAATAGTGCATCAGATGGCATTTTGGGACTCACAGGTAACTCCTTTTATCAGTGGAAGTCATTTAAATATTCTCCTTTCCCCTTTCTGTGCAATGTATAAAGGTATTTAGCTCTCAGTTAGTACAGTAGTCCTTAAATGTACCATTTTTACAATGCATTATGGGCTAAGTATAATCATTCTCACTAGACATTTGGATAAGCTGCAAAATGGCCATTGGCCACTTATCTACTACTTTAAGCAAACTATTTCAACCATCTGTCCACTATTTTTGGCTTTTTAACCAATTATCATTCACCACTAACCATTTATTCATTACTTCTAGCTCTCTATTTCAACCATTTATGAATTACTTTTAGCTGACTGTTTCAACTGTTTATCTGTCACGGTTTAGACTTCTCTGCTTGTTGCTTGCTAACTAGTTGTCGTGCACTCTCAACTGCAACCTGTTTTGTTCAGGTGTTACACCTGACTCAATATGTGGCTCTATTTTATAATCAAATCATAAATCAGATTTTTTTTAAATTTAGTTGAGAATCACTTGGGGAATCATGGGAATCTCTTTGCTACAGTACAGTACAGTGAATAGTGACTGGAAACGTTATGTATATATTTCCTAAAAACCTGCTTATCTTTGTGCAAATCTTAAGAGAACTACAAGGAATAATATAATTGAATAAGATTCAGCTGAATATAGTATAGATAAAAATCTAAAATATTTCAATACAGCTCCTTTTGAAGCTCAACATGGCATAAAAAAGAAGATGCTACTCTCCCTAACCAACATAAAGTGCATTTGTGGGCTAAATTTGCAAGCCGCTGTTCAAAAGCTTTTGGGGGAGATGTATTGATTACCCCTCCTCCGTTAACTTGATTGTGGGAAATTAAATAATGCAATAGCTGTTTAATGAGAACTAAGCAGAAAATTAAATCAACTATGACCTTACCAGAACTAGTTATAAATGGTTAGTGCTGTGGACAAAGAGCTGTTTGTTCACTCTGTTTGGCTATCTGTCTCTACCGTTTGAATGAGTAAGCTGCTGTGACGAATGCAGGAGTGCCAGTGCTCCTCATCCCAGCGATGTATGAGAGGAAGACCAGCAATGAAAGTGAGAAGAGCTCAGGCTTTGATCACATGCAGGTCTGGTCAGTTTTATACTGACCTGCATCCAGGCTATGTTGTTGTTACATCAAAGTTCCTGTGTATTAGCTTGAATCCCTCTTAGGCAATATTATGATCATGTGCAATCCCAAATTCCAAATGAATAAATGTTACTAAATGTTACTTTTACTGAAAATTCTCCGTCCTGCCCAAATTAGTGTAGTATAGAGCACATAAATATCTTTTTTCCCCTTTTTGTTAATATAATCAATATCTAATTATTTTCCGGTTCTTTTATTAGATCATGCTACTCCACCCGCTGTCTCGGGTAAATTGGGTAATTAGCTGTGCCTGAGTTCAATTTATTTTTTCCATCATTTAGTCGCTGCCAGTTCCAAGTGTGTTACAGAGTTTCTGCCAATTCCTCCGGCATAGACTACCACGCGCCTCCTCAGATGCACATGCCAGCCACTTCTTTTCCCCGTATAAGGTTCGCCAAAACTAAACAGCTGCACCATCATCTCAGACCTGGTCCTTTGCAAACTTCACATGCGGGACTTGAATGACCCCCTGGACCCAGAATTGAGCCAGCATGTTTGGTTTTAACCTCCAACCAAGAGGAAGCAACTACATGTCATTCATAAAGGAAATTGTTGTGTTTTAGTTCTAAACCTCGTATAACATTGACAGACATATCTCCACAGCGCTGTGGAGTTAGGTCTGGCTACATCACACATACATTCTGGGATAGGAAAAAAAAAAAAAACTCTGGATTGTTTGCATTTCTTTAAACCAGCCACAATCGTCTTAGGCGGCACCAAGCTCCGTCACAGCAACGGTAGCTCTGCAAAATAGTGTTGAGAAGGAACTTGTTTTGGTGGAACATTTGCACCCCACAAAAGAAAATGGCACATACAATATTAACTGAAGTTAACTGTTCACACAATACAGTAACGTAAGCTATTTAAATTTGCTGGATACATGGTTAAACATAATTTGCTTACCAGTGTATTGTTGTGTGTACTTCGTCAATAGCAATCCTCTAATATGGGTCCCAAAACATCCTAGTTAGATAGTAAATGCTGTAGTAAAATCTTTACAATCATTCTCCAAAAGAACCAAGCAGACCTGCCTTGTTTCCTGATCCAAATTTTCTTCAAAACCTGCCATTTTCAGCGTGTAGGTGGCTAGCTTGAAATTTGTTGTTGTTTCCCGTAGCGAACAGAGTTTAAGAACGGCAACAGGCAGAGAGCGGAAGGTGAGGGACGTCTGTCAGGCAATTATCCTGGGAATGTACTTCCGTTGATCCAGACTAGCCTTAACCTAACAACACGTGGGATGTCAGCCCAGGATACCAAGAAAAAAACGTCAATATTGGACGAATTCGCACCTCACAGTATGAAAGAAGCAGTATGTTGGCACAAAGTTAGGATGTGAAGGTCAGGGTGGTGGATGGGCGTGTAGTGAGTCTAACTTTAATGCAGGAGACTGGAATACGCTTCCCATAGACCAACATTAACCGTAACCTAAATCTGAGTTTTAGTTCCTTAACCATAGGTTATTTGCCATAACCACAACCTTTCCCTAACCTTAACCATGCTGTTGTTGCCAAGGCGAGAATGGTAAAAACATTGGCTTCCATCCGCCTTCCTGTCCTTGAATTTAACCCCGGGTTTTGAAGAATTGTCCAAAATCTGCGTTCTTTTCTGGCAGTAGCATAAGAGATACAAAGCACAAACCCTGCTCATCCGTCCATCCCTGTATTTACCCCCGTCTCCACCCACAGTGTCAAGAAAATGACCATAATCCTTTTAACATTGAGGGGCCCTATCTTGCTCCCGGTGCAGCACAAAGCCCAGAGCAAGTGTCTTTGCTAGTTTAAGACCGATGCAGTTGTCAATTTCCAGTCCAATGCCCACGTCGTTTAAATAGCAAATGCACCTGGGCCCATCTGTGCGCCCATGGTCTTACAGGGAGGTGTGTTCAGGTGCATTCTTGGCACATTGCTATCTTGTGGCAGCAGAAAGTGATCGCACCACTGACCAACAAAAACCAGGTCTAAAGTCAATAACGCAGCATTTTATTGTTATTTTAACAGCGCAAATATTTTAGGCTTGTGCACAGCGCGGGCACACTATACTTGTTACACAAACACGTGTAAGCAGCATACAAACATGCAAAGGATTTTTTTTTTTTTATATTACAATGTAAAATAGTTTTGGTGGCATAGTGCTCGTGCCATATATGATCTGCTCACGCGCTTTCACTTCACGCACGAGCAGATCAGTTTCTTCTCCTGAAAATCTCTCCTTCCTGCTTAGCAAATGCACCATCGTAATAGAAATGCGCAAAGGTACGAACGTGCCTGGCTTTTAAAGGGAATGGGAATTGACACTCTGATGTCATCTCCAATTCCCATGTTACGCCCAAAACACACCTATGATTAATTAAGTGTACAACCCTTTTGAACCATGCGCCTGATGCAAGGACCCTTTTTTCCACCGTTAAACTAGCAAAAGTGGATTTGTACACGCCCTAAACACACCTGCGCCAGGCGTTTCACGCTGTGCGCTTAGATCGTTAAAATAGGGTCCTCAGTGTGTAGGATTATAAAAAAAAACGTGGACAATTGTACTTTTATAATGCATTATACTTTTTTTTTTAAGATCCACTCCTGGCATGTTTTACAACATAAAAATTTATAATTTCAGTAAACTAGTTCAACATTCTTAAAATTACATCTACTCCTCCCTTCATCACGTCACACAATGTCTCCTACTTCAGTTCTCTAAATTACAAATAAGAAAAGGTGTATTTTTAAATCCTCTCTGCACACCACTCACTCTCCTCACTGCTCCCACCAGAGTCCGTGTTTATTCATGTGTTGCATTTATCCCACTTACGCGATGATAATGCAAGCATGAACTAAAACGAATGTTGCTTTACTGTTTTTTCCCCCCGTTGTCTGTGAAGTTTTCACAATGACAGATCTCATCCGTAAACCAAAAATGACAATAAAACTATGTTGTAATTCTGTAATTAAAAATCATTTCCGCTCATTTTCATTTCTGTGTATTTGAGTGCCACGAGCCAAACTGTGCACATAGAAGTGGACACAGTTTGCAACAGTGCAAATGCATTAGGGATTAAAGCAACTTGCTGGTGGTTGTGCATGTTTTAGCCCATTACATACACTTTACATTCCAGCTGACCATTTTCTGAAGCATACCATACGTTTTGAGATTGATTTCCTACGTTCTAAACAGCCATTGGTCTCAGTTGGTTCCAGCATGTAATAGAAATCATCTTACACAAACTTAGGTTAACATAATCCATCACGCAGAACTTCTATCTACATTTCTGTCTATTCTGTCTATTTATGTCAAATGTATATTATCTTTATGGGGTACTGTGTTTGTAAAAAATCTGCATAGCATTCATTAATGCAAAAAAATATTAATTAATGCGATATTCTCATAACATACTGTAACTTTTGAATGTAATGCACCGAAATCTTAGATCTGAGAACATCCTTGAACACACCATCAAGCAAGAATAACAAAAAAACTGCTGACTCATCCTCTTATCTGCAGTACAACATGATGATAATGTAATGTTTAATGCAGTAGCCTACATTAACACCCCTCACCCAGAGGTCATGAGTGCATTCTGACTTAAAGCAATCTTTCTGTCTATCTCTTTATCTCTATCAGCCTCTCTCTCCCCATCTCTGGTTATGTTAATGATCTGATGTGCAGGCAGAGAAGGCACCTGTGCAAGGCTAACGTGAGACGACACCAATCGTTTCATCACAATGGGGAGCCCCAGAGACCAAAAGACTTACTTAAAAGGCGTATTTCAGGGTATTAATTGCTTGACATGACTCACCCAGGTATGGGAAACCTTTCATATGGCAATAAAAAGACGAGTGGAGAGGGGAAACAACTGTGCTGTGGTTGGCCAAGAGGATTGGTTGAAATATTTCAGTGTGTAACAAGCAGCGAGGTATTTCTCACAAAATCATGTGCCGTGAGTAAAAATAAGTTACAGTAATTGAGTTAACCACCCCTCCTGCCCCATCGCTCTTTTATGGTGTGTCTGGTTCTGTGCGTGAGTGGGAGTAATTTCACGTGACCTGGAGTTTTCGTCCCAAAACTGCACCTTTTTTTGTCTGTTAGAGTTAGTGAACGCAAGGAAAAAATGCAAATTAGAGTCACATACAGATAAAGAAAGATTCAGGGAACTTAATAGACACTATAATGGAACTAGACAGACACTATAATGGACCCAAACAGACACTATAATGAACTAAACAGACACTATAATGGAACTAAACATACACTATAATGGAACTAAACAGACACTAATGGAACTAAACAGAACTAAAGGTGAATGAGAATGAAACATTATGACACCTGGTCCCATGACCTGGTATCATATCAGGTAGTTGGAATAAATGGGTTAATAGTAAATACAAAGAAGAAAAAGAAGAGCAGCCTCTCATATGTGCTGTTATAAGACTACTTTGTGCTTCATTAAGAGTGAATTAAAGCCCAATTCTTTCATTATCATGCATCATGCAACATTAACACTAAAGTGAAATGTTTGTTCCTAAGGTTCTCACAAATGTATGCTTTGAAAAGTTGTTTTTTTTTACAAGTCTGCTTTGCTTTTTGTGTAATACACTATTTAATGTTTTATCATAAATGTAAATAATTCCACAAATCATCACTGTCCTGACAAAATGTTAGCCGACATACCCATAATGAAATAACGATGCGAAAGATATGGCTCATTTTTTTTTGTAAATGTTTTTGTAATTGTATAACAATATTGTCATTATTAATATTATTACTTAATTTTTAAGAGTCTGTACCCATGCAGAAAGTTGGGCGACTGCTCACGTCATCAGTCTCAGTGCCTTTTGCTGTGCTTTGATTCTGTTTATTTTTGGTATTATCATCCCAATAGAGATTTCAGGGTTGACTTATTTTAAATTAGTCTAATGTCATTTAAATTACAGCTTTTTACAGCTATCAGAAACAAGGGTGCTCTTTATCTAAAGCATACAAACAGGCACATGACACACAGTTGTGAATCTGCAATATTTGAAAATAAATTTAATTATTTCATACATACATTTATTATTATTTGACTTAAGCAACTCTGAGGCCTTATCACCCAGGTACATATGCAGACATTAATGCTGCGTTTACATCTGCAAGCAGGAGTAGGTGTGTCAGCTTCACTTACCTGTCCGTACCAGTTATATTCCAGCATCGTGACAGCACGTGTAGCATTCACAACCGCGCAATTAAAAACTGTTCTTGTATACTCTTGCGCAATCAAATCCTAATAATTGTTGCCTGTTGCTCTCTTCTCAACACAACTATACAACTCTTCCCTTTGTGGGATTGATGTCATCAGGAGCCAGGCGAAAGCTAAGCCATTACACACACATTTTTGTACACATGCACTGGCAAGCATACTCACACACACCCCTGGCTCTCCTGTTGAATTTTGGCACTCCCAGGGCTTACGACCTGTTGATAATGAACCTGAACCCATTATTTTGAGTCAATGAATTGAAAGAAATAGGGCAAAGAATGAAAGCCACAGGGCCAATTAACAGCATTCTTTGATGTATTACCCTTGCTCGCCACTCAACCAGACCGCTCTGCGCCTTTTTGTCTTTATTCCCTCTGTTATTCATTAATTATTCTGAGCGGGGTCAGAGTTTGTGTGGCTAATTGTGCAGACCGTCTCTCTTTGAGGATGGCAAAAGATTCGCCCAACACTGACACTCCCCCTGACTGTGCCCAGTTACCTTGAATTATGCCAATTATTCCAATTCTTTGATTTCCCCCCCCTCCCCCTCTCTGTTCTATCAATGTACTAAGCTGTGGGTCTTTTCCCCCTCCATCCTGACTTTTCATAGTTCAGTCTCTATCACTGGACTTTCTCTCACTCACACACACACACACACACACACACACACACACACAACACACAACACACAACAAATACATAGTATTTCGGTGACAATCTTTGATGTTTAAGGGAGAATTATGACAGTTGGGGTCTTCTCAGGTTAAACTCTTGCTGATCAGATCTTCATCAGGTACTTTGACATACTGTGCGTCACTCAGCACACACTTACATTTTTTTGAATGAAGCAACTAAAACCATTGAAATAGCCTTATTTGAATGTATTACACATTACAGTGTGTTATAAGAACATAATATAACTTCTTCAGCCAGCTTTTCATCAAGTATAGTTTCATTTTTAATTAAGTATATATATATATATATATTAGGGCTGTCAATCGATTAAAAAATGTAATCTAATTAATTACATACTCTGTGATTAATTAATCAAAATGAATCGCATACATAATTAACGGTGCCTGAACCGATACTTTTTAAGAAAGTAAAAAAAGAAAAGAAAAAAAAAGGGTAATAAACAACAGTTGGTGACATTAAAGAACGGCTTGTTTATTGCTAAGGCCATATGGTC
Source organism: Sander vitreus (assembly GCF_031162955.1). Taxonomy (NCBI): domain Eukaryota; kingdom Metazoa; phylum Chordata; class Actinopteri; order Perciformes; family Percidae; genus Sander; species Sander vitreus. Next base: position 10,690,100 of record NC_135877.1, read on the forward strand.
AAAATTAAATGATTTAATAATAATAATAATGTATAACAATAACTTATTTCACTAGTAAATTGCTGTTGAACGACAAAAACAACCACCAGATGGGAAAAGGACATTTACAATAACTTCAAATGCACCACGCGGCTGTAGTTTACCAGTTTAATTCAACGCACCGTCTGTGTTGTTTTTCCGACAGCAGCTGCAGATTGTTACATCCCGGTGTTGAATCCTCTACAGTAAAACACAGTCACACTTTACACCGTTTAGCGTTAGCTGTCAGCATTTTAACCGTGTTTAATCCAGCTACTAGCTAGCGGTAGGCTAACGTTAGCTGCTGTTGAGTATAGTGTTAACTAGCGTCACATGCAGCGGTGTTTGTCTTTCCTGTAACGTCTGTTTCAGAGCATCAGAGAGAAGCGCAGACATATCAGTGGCACCAGATTTTCGTCTGTATGCAAACGTCAGTATGGAATGGATTAATCTGCGTTAATTTTTTTAACGCGTTATTTTTTCTCAGATTAATTAATCGAAATGAACGCGTTATTTTGTAATATATATATGAAGTCTCATCAAGAAAGAAAAAAAATGTTTAACCAAACAAACAAACTTAAGTTTGATATTAAAAAAACAAACAAAAAAAACATGGATGATTTTACCCTCTACTATTTAGCTGACCACCGCAAATGTATTAATAATTTACACCATTCAAAAAAATACAAACGTTGATCTTTAAACAGAGTGAAGTCTTGTTTGCAAAGTTCCCATAAGGGCTGAAAAGAGTTTGCGCCTCTGGATCTTTCACAGTCTGAGCCAGTTTTAACGGGCCATTGGAAACGCATTACTCAGTTTAGGATGAAGATTAACTATTGTGAGTCACTGTTTTCTACATTTTTAATTAAATATATTGCACTTATCTTTAATATGGGAATAGGCACAGGCTATGAAATGCAAAGCCCTTCAATTATACAGTTCATATTGTTCTTGTTTCTGTTTTGTTATCTCCTTTGCTTTTTGGAAAACTAGTTGTGCAGTCTGCGTCAGAGGTAAAAGCTTTTGACATTTACACGACATCCCATGAAGACACAGGAAACAAAGGCATTCTGCAAGTGATATCAGATGTAATCAGATTAGGAAACGTCTATGAAGGCAATCCCTCTTTAACATGATTAGGAGAATAGATGGCATTTAATGGTTATCTGAGATTTCTTTAATCTGAACCAAGGCTATGGAGGGTTGTATCACAAAAGGCCTCTTGAGGCAAACTGCACAGTTGTAAAAAAAATAAATAAATAAACGGTGGATAACACTAACTATTGGAATAATGTTTTTAAAGTAACACATTCAAATGGTTTCTGGTGCAAAATAACATTATTTGATTTAGGTGTCATTTTCTTGATTGAAATTAAAGTATCAGTGTTATTCTTCCAAGAAAATTACTTTTACTTGATATTTTAATGTAACTTATTAAAGTGAACATTGTTTTACTAACAAAAACTTGGCTAAAATGTCTTAGGTTTTTGTTGACTAAAACTAACAATAATCAAATGACTGAAATATGACAAATATACATTTTGGTCAAAAGACTATCAGTATAATAAAATAATAAAACAATTATTATCATTTTAACTCACTGCTATGACTTTAAAACCCCAGATAACATCTGCTTTTTCCTTTCCAGTAAGATGACAACAGTCTCTTCAGTCCCTTTGTTGTCTTATTTGTCCTTCATGAAAGAAGGCAACGTAAGATCACTGAAAGCCTACGCTAACCTTTTTGTCTCTCAAGTCCTTTTGGATGTGTTTTCTTCAAAGGGAGTCCCATGTAGTACTTCTGGCTATGGGCAGCTCTGAAAGGTTATGTCCTCAGGCCATGTCTGTGTCACTGACGCCACTGGCTCAACACTGTGTCCCTCTCTGACCTCCTTAATTTGGTGTGTGTGTGTGTGTGTGTGTGTGTGTGTGTGTGTGTGTGTGTGTGGCCTTGACTATCATTACTGCTTAGTATCACTCAGCACACGCATTTTTAGTGAAGCCACTAAAACCATTAAAATAGCCTTATTTGAATGAACTGACTCATTACAAGGTGTCATAAGAGCACTTGTTATGCTCTTACATACAGCCAGCTTTAATATGTTTATGTTTATATTGTTTACGTTCTTGACAAGAGTTATATAAGAAGGTTAATACCACTTTCATGTCTGCATGCTAAATAAAAAAATACTTATAGCCAGCAGCTGGTTAGCTTAGAAATAGTCCTGCACATAATCACCCATTAAACCACCTACACTTTGGGTTTTGTTCAGTTTTTACAAACTCAATGAAGTGAACTATTCCTTTTACAAACATAAGTTTGATATTTAGCTAAATAGTAGAGGGTGTAATCATCCATATTTTAATTTTTTTTTTTTTCAATCACAGCAAATGTATTAATAATTTACACCATTCAGAAAATACAAACGTTGAATCTTTAAACTGAGTGAAGTCTTGTTTACAAAGTTCCCATAAGGGCTGAAAAGAGTTTGTGCCTCTGGATTTTTCACAGTCTGAGCCAGTTTTAACGGGCCATTGGAAACGCATTACTCAGTTTAGGACGAAAGTGAGTCGCATCACTGTTTCTAGATTTTTAAGAAATCTATTGCACTTATCTTGACTATGGGAAGAGGTGCAGGATATAGTGCATGTGATGTGACCTTTTAATTCAGGTATATGCGGTACATATTCTTCCTGTTTCAGTTTTGTTCTCTTATTTTTTTTCTGTGGAAAAGAAGTAGTAGTGCAGTCTGCCTCGGAGGAAAAACATGTCTTTCAGCGGGGACATAGGGGGAGAGATGTTAACAAAGGGCCCTGATAAGATTATGTAGTAGCCACAAGCAAGAAGGATTCAATGAGGTGACAAGCTGTTTTTTTAAACACCTAGTCTGTTGTTTCCTACTGTCCTGGCTTTAGGACGTATCACTGTAGATCCTATCTTGTGGTTTCTTTCTTCAAGATAATTTTTTTGGCTTTTCTGCCTTTATTTTTGATAGGACAGCTAGGTGAGAAAGGGGTGACGACATGCAGGAAATCGTCACAGGTTGGATTCGAACCCTGGCCCTCTGCGTCGAGGCATAAACCTCTCAGTATGTGCGCCTGCTCTACCCACTGACCCAACCCGGCCACACTTGTGGTTTTTTTGCTTACTAGGAAGTTTTTGATGCAAGTTTGTATCCTAATATAAATAATGAGAAAGTAATTAAGACAGAAAGTGCTGATTTGGCTTTTTTTATATCCCATAAAAAGTCCAAAAAACGTTTTATCTATTTGCTGTGCATGCTTTTGGCTATGTTCTGTGTGTATCTACTGTACGGACATTCCTTGTTTTAGAATTCCACTAATGCTTTTAGACATCTTTTTTTTTTCATTTCCTTTTTTTGTTCTGTTACTCTCTACTGCGATTACGGTGTAGTTACTGTGACTGTATTTGTGCATACAAAAAAACAAACACACACAAACACATTAGGGATTCCTGAATACCAATGATGTTGTTCTTGTTCCCCCCCTCTGAGCTTATCTAGCCTCCGGGGAGACCTCCAGCCCACTCCCTCCCTCTTTTTAATCACAGATCTCCAAACCCAGCAGGAAGCCTCTACTGGTCCCAACACACAGTCCCTGCTCCCTCGCTCCCTGATGCACACTGTCCACTTCCCCAGCCACACACTAACACTACTACTCCCTACACATTGTACCTTTTTATGTCCCCTTTTGAATCCTATTAGTGCGTGAACTTAGTTTAACTGAAAAAGACTGTCGACTTCACTCAATTAGGCCTAATAGGATTAGGTTGCTGGTATGGGCCTGGAGGTTTAAATAGGAATGGAATTTTGGCAGACACCTGCTCCATCCAGTGCATTAATCTTATAAAGGCAATGGAGTATGCAGGGGCCCCTGTGATACCCAGGGTTGAGCGCTTGGTTGGATGAATGGCTGTATTAGGTGCATGGGTTTTTAGCCGTGATGGCATCAGTACCAGAGGAAGTGTGGACCAGTGGTGAAAGAAATCAGCACTGAATCAAAGGTTGAACGTACAGTAGGTAGCTGCAACAGCCAAAACGCATGTTGTGGACGAAGGCACTAATTCTACTTTAGGGCACACAGTCGTGACGTTCTGTAATATAAATGTAGACATAGGTTTTACGAAAGTTACATTTTGTTGTCTGTCAACTTTCAGTGAAATTACATCATGACAATATGATCATATCACTGAACTCGTTGTTTTTTGTGGGACCCACAGAATGGTGACTCTTCTACCAAGAATGTATATACAGCTGATCATCTCATGTCAAGTTAAGAATCTCCCAGTCACACTTTGGTTCATAGCATATCAACATTTTAAACTGATCAACTAAATACCTGTAGCATTTAGAGTAAGTACAGGAGGAAGTGCAGTAGGCTACAGCTGGTAATTGAAGGTGTCAGATATATTTAAAACAATATATATATCCTGCTGCAAATCTCATTTTCAGGTTGAAGCTACAGGTTGTGAACATTTATTAGTCTGCCACTAAAAAATGTAGTGTTTCTGCCTTCTCAGCCAACAAAAGCTGATGAAACATCTTTAAGTTTTTAGTCCTAATTTTTTAGACTGCTTTTAGTCTTTAATTACCTAAGTTTGAAAGTAAAGTACATTTTGAAAGGTAAACCTGAAACAAGAGATTTGGATTCAATAAGTGGATTTGAAAAATTGTGATGTATATAGATTAGAGGCTTACATGTGCTTCCTGTTGAGCCGAAATGGCGTGAATGCCACATAAGTTTCCATTTTCTGCCTGTGATTCATAACACAAGCAGTTATAGCCGTACTGTCATATTTAAAACGTTGCCACCCAAGAACGATAAACTGACATAAAAACTGTAACAAATGCCTAAAGGACTGCAGTCAAGAACACTGCCACAGGGCACAAACCCATTCTGGTGATGTTTGGCGTAGTGGTCGAGGGGAAGGAAGCCTTAAATGTAAAGAGATTAGGATAGATAAGAGTGTGAGTATAGAGTACAGGGCTTGATGCGGCTTGTGCTGTTAATGCTGATAATTACTCACAGTCATTGTCTCTTAACACACTGGGAACAATGGCCTTTTACGTGTCATGTCACTGATCACTTTACTGCTCTTACTGATCTTATCCACATTAAACCTAATCGCCTATCCTATCCACCTATGTGAGATATAAAGACACATTTTATAGGATTTTATCTTCGTATGAAGCAGTAATAAATATGATTTTGCATACAATACATACAGTATGTTAATAATTCAAGACTTGTCTGTGGATGACAGACGCTGTCTGTAGCCTGAGAGGGGAAGTGTCGCAAGACAGAACGATTATGGAAAGCCACTGGGATAGAGGTGCATCGCCTGTATCTCAAAGATCTTCGTAATTCTTTGAATACACTTGTGAAGAAAACCCGGACTGCTTACTTTTCTAACTTAATTTCTTCTTTGAAAAAAAAAAATCCTAAGATTTTTGTTTGATACTATTTAACACTGTGTCACCACGATTGTAACAAGTTCCTTACTTTCTTTGTTGATAAGGTAATGGCTATTGGGTCCAGTATTCATACTGGCACTTGCCCACCCAACTCTAGCCCCTTTCAATCGCCTACTGTTCTGGACTCTTTTTAACCTATGAGTTTACACGATCTATTGGATTTGATTAGGAAAATGAAGCTATCTTTCAAGCCCTCTTGATGTATTACCATCTCCTCTCTTCTTAGAGTTTTACCAAGCATTGGCACTGGTGTTTCAGCCATTGTAAATTCTTCCTTGTCGACAGGAAGTGTCCCTTCCTATTTTAAGCACGTTAACATTCAGCCCATTCAACTCTGCCTCCACCCTTACGGTCTTCTGTTTCTATGGACTCTTTTAAAAACTAGATAAATACATAGCTTTTTAGACCCATCTTTACGTATTATTATGTCATTTTAATTGTGTATCGAGTTTTTAATATGGGTTATGTTCTCTTGTATGTTTTATGTCATTGTAAAGCACTTTGTGATGTTATCTGTGAAAAGTGCTTTATAAATAAATATTACTTACATACTGTAGATGCTAATGTTGGAATTGAGAATTGAGTTGCCAAACACATCCAAAAAACAACAAATGCAACAAATTTATAACAATTCATCATCACTTTTTGACAAGTTTTACAAAAATAGAACATGAACCATCAAAGTTAAAGAAAGCATGCAGAACAAAAAGCTTAGGCAAAGAAAACATAAGGAAGGCAGGTGAAAAAAACAAACAAAAAAAAACAAGTAATTGCACAGTCTGGAATCACTAATGGCAAAGGTGCAGTCAGGTTTTCAGTCTAAACTTTACTTTGTGCAAGCAAACATTCCTGGTAGATTACTTTGTAACATTGTAACACTGTATTCATAATGTCTGCTGATGATCGAAAGGCGAAGAAAGATAACATTGTTGCCACTGTGAGTTGTACAATTCTGTCTCATAGTACAACCCTGTCCCCAAGAAATTCTCTACATATAGTACTAAATAGTTTTTTGACTGAACATATCCAAAAAAAGGTTAAATAAGTTAGTCATTGCATTATTTTGCCGGGAAACAAAACAAATACGCTGTCGGTGAACATTTTGCTGATACAGTCAGTATCAACATTTTTGCGACTTGTCAGATATGTTAATTAAAGCTACATTGTGTAAGAATTTTTCCCATCTAGTGGTGAAATGGTATATGACAACCAACTGAATATTACTTTCTAGCCCCTCCCATTCCGAGCGCGTTCTAACTCCTACTGTGGCCGCATTATTCCAAGAAGTACGACTTCATCCGTGAGTGTTCCTTCCAGTGTAATAATAGTTTTACGTTTTCATTATTTTGGTACCATTTCATTGCTAACATCAACTTTCAGGTCCCCAAACGAATGCAAGGTAATGTTAGTAAAGCATCAGGTTGATCCTCCATCTTCAACAGGCTTTCAAATCTGCCGGCAGATCGAGTAATCTCCTCCTGGCATTCGTCACGGTGCCACCATGTAAAAACGCGAAAGGCGCAGGTATGTCCCTCTTTGGCTAATGTATTTTAAAGATGGAGGCGCAACATGGCAGAATACATACAAGCGACTCGCTCGTATGTATTCTGAATGATTCTGAATGGCAGATTCTACGCGTACGAGAATACTTTGATTAGTTGGTGGAAGTAATTACACATGAATGAGCACATATTTGTGAAAGAACAAAGGGATGTTTGCTAAGAATCAACTCAAAACATTACACAATGGAGCTTTAACAACATTTCCTCATAATGTTAATAGAAAATGTTATCCGGTCAGCATAGCGTTTCCTTCAAAATGCATTTTCTGTTGTAAATTAATTGTATATAAATGGAGAGAGTGTGTTATAAACCACTGTGCAGTGTTGGAAACACCTTTTTTGACACGTGTACCTACACACATTTCCTGTCATCATCAACCTCTGCATAGGTGTTATTCGAAGACGTTCACGTGGCTGTTTTGGTCCCACCTCCTGACAGGAAGTTGAATCAACCAATCAGGTCGACCGCACAATGAGTTGTTGAGAATTGGCCCGTCACTTCGTAAATTCAGCAGATATGTTTGTGTGTGTATCATCGCAAAAGTATAATTCCAATGACAACAAGACTAAAGTTTCTAAACTACAACATCTTTACTTGCTCACTACCATAAGTAGCCTTTTCAAAAGCATTACCCAATGTTATGAGTAGGTTTCCACAAATGCCCAAGAGTGTAGTCAATCCTCTTCGTTACTAATCACCATTCTTCCCAGGGGTGTCATACCAAGTCTCATACCAACGCTTCACAATGTCTTTCCCGGAGGTCCCTCCATGTCTCTGGATGCTGTGAATAGCTATCTTGGTGGCCTTGAAACCCCCGCCTCCCCACCTTGAGGGATTATGACATGTTTTATGGTTTACAACGCGCAAGTCGACCCACAGGGCCAAAAAGTGACAAAGCAGTGTTCAAAGTATCCAAACATTGCATTCCATTCGCTCTCTCCCTCTCTCAAACACATACACACGCGGGCGCTACGGCAATCTCTGACCTTCTCTCTACTGAAAACTGTGCTACTATAATGCAAAAACAAATGTGGTTTGTGGGTCAGGTTGGGTTTGCGTGGTTGATTAACAGTTCGGATCGGCTCACACACACTAGCCGAGCAGACACAGACGCTGTTGTGTTACACGTAGAGCCTCTTTTGCTCCCAGAATGCCAGAAATCTTATGAAATCACACACTGAAATGACGTGTGCTTGGTTCTGTGATATTAAACAAATCTGGCATAACGACAGACCTTGCCCAATTTCTGTGTGAAAGGTGCTAGTGTTTCCTGTATGCATGTTAATGACAGTTCCGTGCGAAACAACTTTAAAAAAAAAAGCCTCCTTAATTAGCTTTCTAACTACAGTACATTACATTTGAGCTTTTATAGTGGTGAATTAAAAAATCAAGTGACTCTTGTCCTTTTAGGGATACCTTTTTCAGGTCAAATAGAAAACACAATTTAAGTCTGAGGCTTCATTTGATTAGCTAATTTCATTTAAAGTAGGCCTCTGCTGTGTAAATCAGACTGCTAGTTGAGCATGCAGAGCGGATCTAAAACAGGTTTAGTGCAGTCCACGTGTAATAATTTAAAAAAAAAAGTCCTAAACTATTAGCTGCTAGTTAACAATAAGCTTTTTTTTAAGACTGATCTAATTAGCCAATATACATCAATCTAACTACTCACTCTTTGCCAACTGTGTGATCTAACGATAGCTACTGTGCTGGAAATGGATTGTAAGTGGATCCAGGCGACACAGTATATCTAAAAAGTAAAATTGCATTATTCAATTTTTGTAATTTATTATACAATTCTTAGTTATGAAGTTATGGTTAACATGCCTAAATTTTTTTTTAGAGTTGTTTTAGAGTTTTATGTTGGGAGACGTGAACAACACATGACGATGAACTGAACCTGAGCCTTGCTGAACTGAGACACCGAATATGGAATGACTCGTAATTGTGTGATAGTATGTGTATTTTCCATTGACTTATTTAATGTTTCCAGCACATTGTTCCATCAATCTGAATCATTACACGGGACTTCTGTCTGTCTCTATCCCTCCATTCATTCATCCGTGCAGTCCATCGGGCAAACAGCAGTCCAGCCAGCCCAGGCGCTCAGCCAATCCAGATGGGTGGTCCAAACCAATCACTGCTGCTCTCCCAGGCTTTGGCCTGCTAGTGTCCCTGCTGCCCTGACACCTTCCTCTTTTTCTGTGTGCTCTTTCCGTGTCTCACGCATTCCGCTCGTTTCATGTCTTGGTGTTTTGTTGTGAGATTGAACTGAGTGTGTTAGCACAGACAAAATGACAGTGGTAAACAAACCACTGCATTTGTCTTTGATTGCCACAGTGTGTACAAGCAGAGCAGGCTGAATTTGTGGACATTTTCGCATGGCTTCATTCGCCACCCAACAACACACTAAAACTATGTTTGTCTCTCTCCACTGTGACTCATAGGCTCTGCCATGGATATTAGACAAACAAATCTTGAGTTGTAGTATTACTCGCAATGCTGTATATGATAACAGTTTAAGAACACACCAGATTTGAAACGTACTGCTGTCCTAACACCACACTGTTTGTGTGATTTCATATAGTAGACTCAGAATAGTGTATAACAAGCAATTTATATCATACAGAACCCACAAAATGTAGAACTGCAATTTTGCTGTTAATCTCCTGAAAAGCCGACTTCCATATATTGAAACACTTGGAACCAAATAAATGGTTTTCAAGCAATGCCATCAGGCTTCTGTGGAAAATGCATCATATTATTATGCCTAAAGTGTTTCAGAAAATAAATAATGTCCTGAAATAAATAAATCTTGTTTCAGGGTCCAGTGTGGCTGATTAATGATACTTGTTTGGTATGAGGTACATTTTGCCTGCAGTCACCTTTTACACAGTTTTTGCACAATTGGAACACATCTGTCATATATTAAGAATCTGGTATGCTGTATCTTGAGCAGGATTTTCATAAATGCTGACATTATAATCCAGAATAAGGGGGCTTCTGTGGTTTGAATCTGGGCTGCTGATTGATGTTTTGGGACACTAGCAGTTCATTTCTCACTACCTGTAGGGCTAGCTGTGTATAATCAGTTTTTAAAATGCAAATGTTGCATACAAATGTATCTTTTAAACTGTATTTTGACTGGTTCCCAACAAGTTGTTTCATGTCTTAATACTGATAACGTCCACAATTAACCTATCATTGCATTGTTGCAACATGTTTTATTATTATTTTTTTTTTTTTTTTTTTTAAATGACATCATGGAGGCAATTATGTTGAGGCAACCTCTCTTCCTTAGGTATTGAAGAAGGCAGCCTGTACCTTGAGGCCAGTATCGACTCACATGCATCCACACATGCATTTGCGAAGGCACACAAACACACACATGACATACAAGACCAACTTTAGCCCATGAAAGGCCTCCTACAGAAGACAGAAAACATACTGCAACAATTGCTTTGAAGTACTGTACATCAGTAATCCATCTAATGTAGGGATGTTTTCTGTTCCTCCTCCTCTGATAGTCTGATTCATATCTCTCTTCCAGGAATTCCCTTTCTAAAGCCTAACAGACACTACTGCCGATCTGCTAGTCATTTGGCTCCTTTCACAATAACCCCAATGTATTCCAAACATCCAAAATTCAGTCGCACTTTTGCATCAAAGCAAAGCAGGAAAATAGATCAGATTTTTTAAAGTCCCAGATGAGGTCTGCAATCTTCGTGCAATCAAAAAGGAAATGCACATATATGCAAGAGCACATAGATACACATGCATTGAATGGCATACAGTAATTGCAGTGGCCACTTATGGCTCAGTGATCTGTCAGCACATTGTGTGGGGTTTTCAGTTGCCTGGACAATGGTGCTACAATCCCCAGAGACTGAATTCCAAAGAAATACCCCCTAAAACACAGAGTTCATTCAAATGGTTCCCGTCGTGTGTGAACAACAGCAATATAGTTACAATCAGGCTGGTATTTATCAGACTATCAGTGGCAGATAGTTACATACGTGCTGTAAACACACAAAAACAGCATTTGAGCAGACTAATATCCAAAAAAGCCTTACAGTGATCATCGCTGTAACAGCCCTGTTTCATTAACCTTTTTATTCAAAGGCCTCTAAACGACAGTGATGAGTAACAATGTGTCATTGATGTTCTTCATAGGCAGGAGGCCCGCTGTGTTTACGACCTGGTTGGGTTTCATATATATATATAAGAGCTGATGCATTTGATTAACTTTTTTTTTTAACTGACAGTTTAGTGATTATATACCTGTGGTGAAAAGTGGGCCGTATAGGAGAAGTGTGTGGATAGAAAAAATTCACATTGATGGTGGATCTCTTTTAAACTGTTTACAGTTGTTTACATTGTGATCCCAGTTCTTTGTCTGGGTACCATATAAATGCAATGTAATGTAAAGAGATTGGGAGAACAAAGGAAGAGCAAGACACATAAAGAACAAAGCTACAGTGGATACATAGCAGCTATTTGGAGACCAGTTGATGAATAGAGAAGATAGGGGTACATGCTGATCATAATATTATAGCAGTGGAAGTGGATCATTATACAGTCCTTATTTGATCATTGGGGTTTAACACATTAATATGAATACAAAAGATGTAAATAAAACACAAATGCAAATGTGTCTTATATACATGATATAAGTGTCTGACATGTGTCTTTCAATTTATCCAAGGTTCCGTGCTAGCCACATGGCCAATGCTTTGGTCAAGAGTGACATATATCAACAACTCTTGACTCCCTCAAAATAAACAGTTTTTCTTAACTTTCATCTTGTGCTATCATCACGTCCAAATTCGAATTTTTGTGTCAACTTTGGTTTAGTTGGTTTATGGTTGCAAAACTGATGACATTATCATCAGTACAGCCTCAGCTGTACTTTCTGTTTAGTGCTAATTAGCAAATGATGGCATGCTAACACACTAAACTAAAGATGTTCACCACGGTAAACATACATGTTAACGTTGTCATTCTGAGCCTGTTAGCATGCTGACATTAGCATTTAGCTCAAATAACTTCTGTACATAAGTACAGCCTCACCAAGCTGCTAGCATGGTTATAGAGTGTCTTATTGATACATAATTGAGTCACGAATACTTTGATTCTCATTTATACAGTGTTATAATATTCTGTGGTGGCTACCTACCTTCCATGTGTTTTGGGATTGGCACCAAACAGGGATTTGTGCTGTGGTGTAGGCTCCATCATAAGGATGCTGAGAGAGGGAATGATGAACAGTACAGCTGGGCCGAGTGGGGCAGAACTGAGGCCAGCTGTATGGATGTGGTCCAGACTCATAAAAACCCTGTCCGTGATCTCTCTGACTAATCTCCCACTGGTTGTCTGGGCCGGAGCACGACTGGAACATTTCTAACAACCCGGAAGTGGATCTAAGCAACGACAACAAAAACAAAGGAAATTAACAATTAGTCAGTACATTAACACATTATGTAATGGAACTATTATATTGTCCTTATTAACTTTAAAATGTATAAATATAATTCAAATATATTATTGAATTTTTCAGTAAATACGTTGAGGAAAGGCTAGAAGGGAGATGGACTAGTAGATGTGGTTGCATGCGTGCATTTGCATGTGTTTATCATCAGTAGTAAAAAGAAGTTGTGTTCCACCAGTTACTTTAGACTTGTCTGTTGCCAGACCTTCCTCCACAGCACAGCAAAAGAGGGCCTGGCGAGTCCACACAGCATTCCGAGATGGGAGAAAAACGTGCTCTGGTTTATTGGCATTTCTTTAAACCAATCACAATCGCCTTGGGCTGCGCTAAGCGACGTACGGAGCAACGGCACCTCTGCAAAATAGCCTCTGGAAGGAACTTGTTTTGGTGGAACAGGTGTACGTTCAAAGGTTGTTTTAGTCAAGCAACAGAAAACTCAGATTGGACAGATAGTCTAGCTAGCTGTCTCGATTTACCTTGCAGAGATCTGAGAAAAGGTTAACCATAGTCTTCATAATCGACCAGAGTTTGAAATGTTAACACAAAGATATCGGATACCCGGCCTGAAATGAGTGAAATCTGGCGGAATTTTCGTCGGCAGCGGAGCAATCCCGGAAGTGGAACATCGTGGACATAGACTACTTTAGACAGCTGTACATTAGAGCTGATTACAATGGTTACCATAGTGGTACTTGTTGCTAATCTTGAAAGTGGGACAGTATCTTCTAAAAATATTAAAGGAACATTTTCAGCTACATTAGCACATATTAGTCACAGGGTTGGATGTCTGTCATGTATGTTCTCTGTAGCCTGAATCCTTTACTTGCCTTCAACTGATGTATATAACATTAGTGGATTCCCAAAAAAGTACAGTAACTATGTGTGCGTCTTTTTTAACTTCCTGGGAGCCTTAATGTCTGCTATCAGATCTGAACACTTTATTTTTTAATAGAAGAATTTTCCTTCCAGCTATTTCAGTGTTCCGGAAATGATCCACTTTCCTTTCTCTCAAATCTATTCAGTCCAGTAACAATAGTATCTTACTGGAGTTTATTTGTGAAGTAAATAAATGACCCCTCATTGGATTTAATTATATACAATTTTAATATTTCCATCATGAAGTGAATGGATGGCCAAAGTTGATTGTTGTGTGGCTGAAGTAACAACAGGCAGCATGCCCCAGATCAAAGCATCTTGGAGGCTGTGACTTAACCAGAATCAGTTGATACATACTTAAAAGCCAATTTGATTGGAAAAACATTGCTGCCAACCATCCTTTTATATGAATTGTTAATGATATAACCCATTCAGCTAAAAAGGTATTTTCTTGGAATACATTTATAGATGTATTACAGTGGTAGTGCCAGTTTTGTTGTGACATGAATATCATGTCACTGAATACAATCACGGGCAAAAGATGCTCAAGTCTGAGATAAGGACAAATAAAAATGGAAAATAGGCAGTACAGATATAACCTTTTTATTGCATGCATCACATGCATTGCTTTGCTCTGTGCTTTTAATTAACTCAATAAATTCAGACCTTCTTTCAGTTCTTTTTCAAGCCAACGAAAGATGCATGAAAAGTTCTAGCACTGAGCATCACTGGTGCCATAATACAAAATAAAAACATTCCACTTAATTTCTTTGTTGAAGGCTGAAATGAAGGTGACGAGCTACAGCTGGAACGCACTGGAAAAAAGTACCCAGAAATGGTTACGATGGGGGAGAAATCCTCAATAGCCGATGGCCCCAGGGGGAGCCAAGGGCGCAAGTATGAAGTAAGTACTTTATATCTAAATTACAATGTTTGAGTGCAAATTAGCTGTCACTGCCACAGGAGTACTAATGGAGAATACATGTAAAATAGGAGATTCATACATTTGCTACAATGCAGAACTGATTGAACACAAAGAGAATGTGTGTGATTATAATCTCGGAGTCTAGATTGTCTTCTTTCTCCTTCTCTCTCCTTATGTGGGAGGTTAATTGGCAAGGCATACGGATGCCTGGCTGTCCAAGCATGGTGCAAACAGTGCTTAATTGCCTTTTATTCTGTCGCCAACATTGCAGAATACCTTTGCTGCAGAATTCGGCAGGCAGTTCGAGACACTGTGTAAAAATGCGTAGATGACGTGGGCGTGATAAAACAGGTTTTTGTAAATGTAGAGATAGGGTTTTGTAGCTGCATTCCTCCAAGAATGCTCATTTGGAACAAGTGGTTTGTCTGTGTGGGATTAGCCCAAGTCTTTGTCTGTGGTTTGTGAGCTTCTCTGTTAGCCCATGAGCAAGGCATCTTTCTCAAATAACAATGAACTGGCCTAACACACGAAGAGTGTTTTATAGGTAATGCCCCTCAACTAGGCTTTTGTCACCCAGCTACTCCTGCTCTAATGCTAACCCATAAAGTGTGTATTTAGCGCAAATGGCTCGGGGTCAGAGATGTAATATATACCTGCAGAAGACCACTTCAGTGACGTATTGGTTATTGCTTGACTAATACCCTGTAAAAACATTTCCCAACCTGGGTTTAAGATCTGTGTGAGCTTTGGTATGAACATTGAACAAATGTTTTTTTTATAATAACTTTAGGTTAAACCACTCACTCGTCATCATTCATCATCTCCATTGTAAGACATTGCGGTTTCCCTTGAGTTGACAGTGACAGCCACACACGTACAGTATATACCCATAACCACCTGTTAAATGCAGATCTCACATTGAACCTGTGTTCATTGTTTCACATCATACACACAGACAGTGTTATAAGAGAGGGATAATATAATGCACTGTTGGTAGCATTGGAAGAGGCAGCTGCTTTCCAAATTCCATTCAGTGAATGGAAGTCCTTCAAACTCAAGTGAAACAATGTTCTATATATATAACATAATATAATATCTTGGTGGCATTTGAAATTGTGCCTCGTAGATAATCTCATTACCTTAGAAAGAGACTTTTTAGGACATAACTAATGATTCTAGATCAAGGCCCGCACCTTGTTTAGTGTAAATCCCAACCAGGAAGCATGCCTTCAGAGTGTCAGGTGTCCTCTTCTCCACCCTAATTAGCTTATCTCAGCTAACGTGGCTCACTGTTGATTTGAATGGCCATGTAACGCTACAAACAGTGTGACCGTGATGTGCTGAATTCATGATACCACCACCTTATTATTCTCTGGTTGTTCAACAAGCGGTACTCCTATTTGAGCCTGTTTGACTGAGAACTGAGATCTGACAGTAGACCTAAAGGCCTCCTGCTGCTCTGAAGATATACAAAGCCTTGAAGCCGCTGCGCTGCTCACACTTCTTTACATCTGGCTGCAGGCCTGCTTCACAGTCTCTGTTATCAGATTTGTTCATTGTTCATAATTCTAGATTGGTGACATATTACAGTTAAAAAACATCTATCTGTTGGGTACAGTGTGGGAACTAGCTGACAGCTGCCCAATTCACTGCAAGCCCAAAACTGGGGACAAGCAGTACTTTCCAACAACATTAAAACAGTAGTCATGAATTTTCGAAGCCACGTTCTTTGAGTGTTAATCAGGAAGTGAAATGTAGAAAGAGTTCCTGGGCTGGTAAAGTTTTTTCAGTATTTGTGCATCCCTGGGACATCTGTCCCTCCTCGGCAGTTGTTTTAGCAGCTACGGTCAACAAAAATGCTGTGGCTGTCCAACATTCAGTCTGATTTTATACACATCTTCTAATGTTGTGTAGCACTATTTGCTTTAATAAATCTTTTGGCTTTTCATTGATAATTCATAGTGACAACGGTTTGCAATTTGCAAGTTTATTTAATTTATTGCTCAAATACCTAATTTAGTTGGATTTTTGTAGCAATTATTGTCCATGGCATTAGTTTAAACGCTGTTATCATGGAAACATTTTCACTTTGTGTTGCGTCTGTTTTTTTTTGGGATTAACCAACTTTTTAATGCTTTTTATCACATCCAATAATACTTAAAGGAAATTCCTTTAAATTTGCATCTCTATTACTATCTATCTATCTATCTATCTATCTATCTATCTATCTATCTATCTATCTATCTATCTATCTATCTATCTATCTGTCTGCACACTTACTCAAATCCTAAACCACCCACATGGAGACAGGAAGTTTGGAGTATCATTGCTGAGGATTTTATGAGTGTCTGTGTCACAGATGACTAAATACACACACACACACACACACACACACACACACACACACACACACACCACCGTCTGCCTCATTAAAACCTTTCCCATAGATGTACTACTTTGTACAGCTCTCCACTCATCATCACCTCCAATCCGCTCAACCCTTGCCTCCCTTTGAGCTCCACTATTTATTTTCATCAAGGCCTCTCTCTCTACCTCTCTTTGTCTCTCACTCTCCCTCTCATCCACAGTGGGCTTTGTTGCTGGGCTGTCATGTATTGAAGCACCTATTTATTTGCTTTTTTCAGCGCTAATTCTCTCTTATTGTCCCTCCCGGTGTCCCATTGCGTCGGGAACAAGGCCGCCGCGAGAGTTTTGTTCCCTGTGCTCAAGATATGAGTCAGCGAGCCACGATAATGATGAAAAGCTCAGACACACAGGAGATCCAGCCTCTATCACTGAACACACCGGCAAAGTCTTCTTACGATACACCCCCTCACACAAGGTCATTATTACAGAGTGTATTCAGTTTGTGTAAAGAGCTTAGGGTCACCATTAAGGGTTGATTTAAACCTGTGGTTTAGCTGTCCCTCGACTGTTTGTTCTTATTCCAATCACTTAAATATAGTTTTGACATGAACTAACTTGTTGGAGAAGCCATGCAAAATGTGTATGGACATTTTTTTTCTTCATATTTTAAGATATCACTTTAGTTTAACTCATTATTTTAGTTCCATTAAAGCGTTATAAGCTGCACTGAAGAGGTCCAGGGTTATTGATAGGATACCCATAATGCATTAACAACAGTGCATATTCAGACACTTGACACTCAAGCTTACCTCTCAACTGTTGCCTTTACACAACTGTAACTGCATTAGACTAAGAGAATTAGAATTAGAGATTTAACTGAATTAAAACTCATAACTTACATTAGCCCTATTTCCATCTGAGTGTGTCTCTCTGGTACATCATATTACAGCAGGTAATGTCTGAAATTAGATGATCTTTGAGGCCGAAACAGAATTTTGAACGGGACTGCTTGTGAGTCGCTGGGGATAAGACAGGCAGGTACAGTATGTCTGGGGAAAAAGCCACACAGTTTACAAGCCCTACAAATTAGAGGAGAGTCAAAACACATGTTAAGACCTACATGTGGCTATATTCTAAGTATGCCTATAAAACAGACTGGTTTATGATCATGTGTATGATCAACTTTTATTAAAAAACTTAGAGAAAAAATTGCTTGAAAAATTGCAAGCATGACTAAAGCTGATGTATCGTAGTCTTTAAGTCCTATTGCATTGTGGGTACCCATTCTGTACAAACGTAGGAAGGCGGAGGAGAGGGGACCTTTAATATGCTTATATACAATGTAATTAGGCCTAAACTGTGGAAAAATAACACATGCAGCAGGCATGTGCATTGTCAAACATAATTCTATTCTATCCTATATATGTGTCTTCACTTCACAAGTCAATCAGATCCATTTTGTGACTTCAAAGAGTGGTTTCAGGAAGAGGCTGTAGACCGTGGATGAACATTCACTTTTGCTTTTCATCGGTCAACGGTGTGCGCCACCGCTGAGAGGAGGTTACCACAGTCTCACTTTGAAGTCAGCCCTCAGAGCAGACTGTGTTGACGTTCTTCCAGCACATTACTCCCTCCAGCCCACCTCTTCTTCCACACATCTCTCCATCACACTGTTTACCTTAATATACTGATACGACTAATAATAGTTTACATGGTTGACATTATTATTACTATTAATTTAGTCAAAAGCCCAGTTAATTAAGCCTAAACAATAATGGACAGGGCATTATTAAGGAAATGCACTTCTGTGGAAATGGAAATGAAATCCAAGTCGTAATTTCCAGATTGACCACAAGATGGTGTTGTATTCATCCATTCAACATCTCAAAAAAAAGACATTGCTCATGCTTGCGTTTTCCTCTTGAAACTTCAATTTACACCCCTACAAACTGAAATCAAAATAAAAAAATAAATAATAATAAAGTCCTCCAACATTTCAGAAGGCGCGTGTTCATAAACTCAGTTTTTATATGACATTGCAGACAAGTCATGACTCACCAATTGCAAAACTCTTGGAGTACCCTGTGCATGAATTGAAATGTCAAAGTAACACTGCACACTTCCATTCTGCTGCACACTACTCCAAGTTTGCACCCCATCCTCTAAACATACTCCAGCTATGTGGCACTGCACACATCCATCTCTGCGATTACACACTACACAGCTACACACCACGGACACAACTTCTTTCACCTGGGCTCATCTTTGATAAAAAATAAAATAAAATAAAAATAAAAAATTACAAAGCACTGAAATCTGTGTTTGAAGTTTTTATAAACCTTTGAAGTCCTTTTTCCCAAAATTAATCAGATGCAATAATTTATCTAATACTGGATTATGTGTAACAGACATTTTTTCAACATTCTTTTAGAAAAACTTAGTCATGTTGGTTGTGACTCATCGTCCTATGAGGCCTTTACACACGTCCACCCTCTTTGCCATATAGCTCAATCCGCTCACACGTTTTTTTACCCCTCCCCAGCCCCGAACCGGCACACGCACAGGTCTGAAAACAACATTCTCGTGATGCAAGATTAGAGAAGTTCACAGGGATTTTTCTTTATATATTGTAAACAATATCAGGTGACAAAAAAGAGGAAGTACCCCATGAGGAACTTTAAAGATTTTCCCGCTGTGTCATTCTGATCTTTCAAAGCTGCACTCACAATCATTCTACATGCCCGCGCTAGGACGACAACATGTCAAAGTGATGCCAGGAATCTAACGCTGCAATGGGACTTTTACAAAGGCAGTTTCATGAAATAATTGAGAGGAGTAAATGTCTATTGAATGTTTGTTTTTTACAGTGAAGGAAAGTAACTAAATACATTACTCTGCAACTGTACTTAAGTACAATATTTAGTTACTTTCACTTCACTTGAGTATTTTCCAGTTTCTGCTACTTTTTCTTGTACTCCACCGCATTTCAGAGGGAAATATTGTACTTTTTACTCTACTACATGTATTTGATACCTTTAGTGACTTTGCAGATTCAGAGTAATAATACAAACTACAATCGACAAATAAATGATGTTGTACTATTATGGATAAAGATTAGATGCTTAATTAGATTATTGTATTCATATTATTATTATTATACAATCAGATTATTGATCCCAAGGGAAAATTCACAAACTGCCCAACAGCATATATATGATTATATATTATATATTATTTATATTTTTGATGCTAATACTTGGTACTGGTACTTTTACTTCAGTAAAGTTTTGAATGCAGGACTTTTACTATTGCAACTTCTATTTGAAAAACAGTTGTCAGTGTCAGAAATTAATATAATTTACAACAATTAAAAATATTGACATCAGATGTCTGGTAACGATAGTAAACATTCACTGCATTCTCCAAAAAAAAAAAAATCTAATCTAAACCTAGTATGGGTTTACATAGAACTTTATTTGGCAAAGATTTCTAGATGAGCATGCAATTTCTCTGCAATTCTCCGCAATTAATAATTTGCTAGTCCTTATCTACACAAATCATGCCCAATCTTAATATCTATATACCTGTGAATAGGAAATATACTGTATGGATTTAAGAGCCAAAAATGTGTTCCTGATATCCAATAACATTCCAACTTGCCACTAAAGAACTTCCTGTTAAACAGGATGTTGCTTGTGGAGAAGTGAAGGTTTCTATCTCCATCACTATAAATAAATATCAGCAAAGGCAGCTTTTAAAAAGCACACCGCACACTTTAAATTGCAGGACAATATTATTTGCATTCGGAAAAGAATGGAATCTCAAATGAATTACCTTTTTAATTTGAAGTTATGGAAGACAGGTCCCCTTGGTATACTGTATGTCTGCTTATCTACTATCTGCTTATCTTATCTAAGTCCACCTTCAGATTATCCAAATTAACTTGCTTGTTGGTCTACCTCCTATTGATGTTTAAACATTCCTGGAAGCATGGACTAGTGAAAGGGCCCCAGATTTAAACAAAATTGTAGTTCCTCTTTTCTAGCACCCAGGAGCGGAGTGCAAAGGGAAACTTTTACGTAAACTGCCCCATTTTGGGAGACAGAAATAATCACAGATTCAGGCAAGTCATCATGTTACATAATCACGCTCGCTCATAAATGAATCAAATAATGTTAAAAATTTAAAAAAACACCAAAAAAAAAGCTTTAGTCTTACAATGCTGTCTGATATACCTTTTTCTGAGATTTTTCTGGAAATTCTCAACCAAATCATGGTACTTACCTGGTAAATTACAGCAGATACTTCAGCTGATAATGCAGCATACACACAAAATCATCTATTGTTGTCAAAGTCGATACTAAAAATAAAGGCTTGACTTTCAAGTGTTGAAAATGCTGTTCATCTCATATTCTTGAGACAGTTTGTCCATAACTGATTAGCGCTGCTCAACTTTTACAACAAAACACACAAGTGTTTTCGGTCAGCTTTATGGAACGGTGACATTTCAATCCAGAGGAAAAGGGCTCCGATATTGCATTCACGGTCACACTGTAATCTGCATAATGACAATGATGAACAACCCATCAGGGACGATTTGAGAGAAAAAGCCTCCATATTCCCCTTCAGATGCATGTTGATTGTGTTTATTCATGGCAGTTAGGTTGATGAGGGAGCAATATGGAGGAGGTTGGATGGACACTTGTTACGCGTTACCGTTAAAATAGCAGACATCTCTTGACGAAGAACAAACAGCGAAGGCAGACTGAAATCAAGGCATCTGTGAAAGCTCTCAGGAATGCAAATTCAAAAGCACTTCATTACTTGCTTTTTCCCTGCAATCTTGTGTCTGAGAGACTGAACTAAGTGGTTAATCAAGCCAAAACCCAAACTGTGTCTGAGGGGCCAGAGAGGAGACACCTCTGCTCACAGACAAGGCCATGGCTGTGTGTTCACCATGTATGGAAGTGCATGTGAAAATACACAATAGAATGTGTGGTTTGGATCCTACGGTGGCTGACAGGGGCAAACGCCCTGCAACTTAGTAAAACACATGCAAATAGACAAAACGCAAGCAAATTAAGGAAACGTCTTCATTAATTTGACAACACATACGTAGCATTTAGCAAATGTGCTGCAAATACACACAACACAAGCAAATACATAATCACGCTGCAAATACAGAAACCATGCAAAATGAAAAGCACACAAACCCCGAAAGCAAATGCAACAGAAAAACACTGCATCCAGTTTACACAACGGAATTCGAGGTTATGTCAGAGAGACTGGATCATTTGTTTTCCTAATTTTTTAATTAGATTTTTAATAAGTGTTCTACTTTTCAGTAACATATATGGGCTAACTAGTGTTAGCTAGCAAGCTCTTGTAGAAGTCTGTCTCTAACACGGTAGCTATGTTAGTCTATATCCTTGACGTTACATTTCTGGGATTGCTCCGGTTTTAATTAATGAGGACCATTGTTGACTGCTCCTCAGATCTCTGCAGAGTAAATTGAGACCGCTAGCTAGACCGTCTGTCCAATCTGAGTTTTCTTTTTTTGCTGTGGTTCTGTGCGGAGCTTAGCGCCGCCCATGACGATTCTGATTGGTTTAAAGAAATGCCATTAAACCAGAGCACGTTCTCTTCCGATCCCCGAATGCTATGTGGAGTAGCCAGACCCTCCTTCAGCGCGCTTTGGAGGAGGGTCTTAGCAAAGCGAGACTATAGCTATGTAAACCTGTTGCTCTTTTATAACATTGTAAAAGACGAGGGCCAAACGTGAAAATGAATATGCACGTTTTTCAAAACAAACCTCTCATCTGCTCTCTCTCTCTCTCTCTCTCTCTCTCTCTCTCTCTCTCTCTCTCTTTCTGTCTCCCCATGGGGTCGAAAATCAAGCTGTTCGGGTGCCTGGGTAGCTCACCTGATGGAGCAGGCGCCCATATATAGAGGTTTACTCCTCGACGTAGCGGCCGCAGGTTCGACCTGCGGCCCTTTACTGCATGTAATTCCCCCTCTCTCTCACATTTCAAGTCTAAGCTGTCATATACAAATAAAGGCCTAAAATGGCCAAAAAAAATGTATCTTTAAAAAAAAGTAAAGAAAAAAGAGCTGTTCCACTTAGTGCTCCCCCTAGAGGCCTGGCGAACTTCCGTTGTGTAAACTGGATGCACATCATTTCCACATCATCAGAATAAGAAATGTACCAATTACCCAATATCTTAAGTTCTCTGTGGTCATGTGAGGACACTCATTCTGTCTGTCACATGCCGTTCGAGACAACAGACAAACCAAAACCTCTTCTATGCAGCTGTCCTCTTCCTTGCAAGGAGTAGCTTGAAATTGTTCCGAAGACATCTAGTGCAAATAGAACTGGGGAAAAAAAAGTGTTAAACGTATTAAGGGAATCCAAGAAATTAGCAAAAACTGTATGGAGTTTTATTCCTATCTTTATTTAAGAGCGCATTCTTTCAATTTGGTTAAGTTGGTATAGAGGCTCTTTCACACATACATTCCGTAACGTTAACTAAATAAATTGGCTGAACTATTCTGGTAGAGGCAGCAGCTTCGCTTGTTTACATAGCCAAGGCTTTAACACGATTTTAGTGCTATGTGACCGTTCACATACCAACACCAATGCATTTTACGTCATGATTGTAGTGGCGACGCTTTTCCTCACAAAATATTACAAATTGCATTACAAATTACCTTAACGGATTTCCACACATAGCCCTGTGCAGCAAAATGCCATTAAATTAACAGTATGAGCCAAATCTGTCTTTGTCTTTGTCGTGAATTGTTTCCTGACATTGTCACTGCAATTTTGAAGACGTTCAAAGTTGTATATGGTAGGAAAATATACAAGAATATGTGTGTGCATTCCACTTTATCTTTTCGATTTTTGTTTTCAGAATCAATTAAGGGCTGCAACTTACCATCATTTGAATTCTTGAATAATTGATTCTTTTTTTGGTCAAATAAATGTCAACATAGTGGAAAATGTGCTGCACAACTCAGAAAAACAAAGTGACAATTTTTTGTTCAACCAATACACCAAATATCCCCAAAATATTTCATTTCCTATTGTAGAAGACATTTTTTTGTCAAATTGGCTCAAAAATGATATAAGTTATTGATCAATTATCAAAGTTGTTGTCGATAAATCTTCTCCCGATCGAATTAACTGAATAATTGTTTCATCTTTATATCAATCTAGACGGTCTACCTAATCCAGATATGAGTGGGATTATTGAACATTTTAAAGAACTATTTTCCATGATGTCTGCAGGGATCAAATCAGCCTCCGTAATCTCCAGCGTGTCCGAGAACATGTAATGCATTAGACAAATGGCTCTGATTTACTTATGACGTAGGGATTTCTCTCCCTCATCTTGTTATTGTTCGATAGACAGAATGTGCGGAATGCAAGCGTGTGAGTGAACTCAGCGGGAGCTGACACTCAACATTAGATTTATGGGTGGAGATTATGACCCAGGGCAGAAACAGAGAGAAAAAAACAGCAAAGCCAAGGCCAATGGGAGAGACAAGAGGTGGAGAGAATGGCGCAAAGGCCATGATATGAAATGAGGTGTTTGATCTCCCCAGGACAGGTTAGGTCTTACTGGTGGAGTGTCTGATCTGATGCAGAGCCTATAGGAAAGAATGGACACCACCAGCTGCACTGAGCATTCATTATGTCCGTACATAATGGAAAGGGAGACAGTTGCTCATTGTGATCTATATGTTTACTTCTCACACCACCACCATTAGTGTATCAATATTTCCCCTTTTCTCTTCAAATTCTTTGAGCAACACACTCTGAAATCTCACCTACGTCTACATTCTTTGTCCAGTAGTTTCCTTGAGAGGAACTCGGTTTTACTTCGGGCCTCTGTCGTATCTTCAAATGCCTGGCCGTTTCCCTTTTCCTTTATGTCAATCGATGCACTCGGTCCAGTGAAAAGGTATCCGCTTGCAGATGCAAAATAAAAGCCTCTGAAATGAAAACTCCCCCCCGCCCCTCTTTTAGATGGCAATAGTATGTGGCTGTGTCTTCGTCTGGTTTACCTGTGGTTCTTTGATCATGACAGCATGCGACGGTGTTTGATTCCTGGGGTACTTTGACAGTTTGCATGCTGGCAAAAGGCCCTCCAGTGTCTGAAGTTAGATCAGAGGAGACAGGGCCTGAAAAGCAGGCGTCCAGCTGGGAGAAGATCAGAAAAGACCCAAACTTTAGCGAGAGCCATTGTGAGGTACACAGCGGCTTCTGGCTCCCATAACTTTTCCCTTTGTATGTTTTTTATATCGCTCTCTTCTCCCTCTCTTATCTTCTGCTCAGAGTGTTGAATGGCTCAGTAAAAGGTCTGTGAGTTTTTATCTGATTCTGACCAAAAAAAAAAGACACCTTGTGTTTGTTCCCTCTTTCAGCTGTCTCTTAGGGCATGCGTGCGTGCGTGCGCTGCGCTGCGTGCGTGCGTGTGCATCTCCTTTACAGTGCATAATACCATGAGGACATTGTCAAAATAATAAAGACTAATTAAAAAGAATATTATCTCCTACATTACAGACCAGACAATGAATATACTCAAAGCTTGTTCCTAAAGCATTTTAATGGATTAAGTTAAATCAAATATTGGATGTGTGTATGAGGTTTTGAACAGTACTGATCAATCATTTCAGTCACTGTAATTACTGGCCATATTGGCTAGTGTATGAAATTATGTGATTATTTTACTTTGGGGACTCCGTTGGGTGACACGAGGAGACAGTCTCATGTTCGTTAAGTGTGGCAATTGTGCCCTCTAGTGGTTCAATGATAGAACCAACACAAACTTTTAAAAACATGCAAAAGGCAGGTGTTATTTTGCCGAGTGGATCTCAGGTGTGGTTAAGTCTGGGAACTATCTTAGGTCCTTTGAAAGTTCAGGGCTCCCCAAACACACAAATACCATTTATAAGACATATAATAAATATTTTAAATTTGCTAAATCATGCATACATACTGTACATATCTGTCTATATGGTTCATTCAGTATATCCATATTCTGTTTTTCTTACTATATATTGTTAATGCAATGCATATATCTATATCTATATTATTCTTACTACTAGTATGTCACTGCTACCACATTGCATGTTGTTCATACATTGTTCATATCACATAGCCATATTTATTCTGCTCTTATTACACTGCAATATATGTATTGTCCTGCCTATGCACCACCTGTCTTTACTTTGTATATCACATTTTTTTTGCACTTCTGGTTGGACGCAAACTGCATTTCGCTGTCTTTGTACTTGTACACTGCACAATGACAATAAAGTTGAATCTAATCTAATCTAATCTAATCTAAATACTCCAGAATGCATTAGACGTTTTGATCATTATTTACTACTTTTTTTATATGTGATTTGCACACATTTTCTCCATGGAGATACATATCCATATTGGAAAAATGCCCTCATTGATTTCAATCATATCTCCCAGCCCTAATTTGTCATGGGTTTTAAGTACTACATTTACCCAGGTATTGCACCTGATTACCATGCATATGTTACTTAAACTTTGTTTGAATATCTCCAATACACTACATTTTAAAAGGGAAATACACTTTTTACTCTTCTTTATCTGGCAGATGTTGATACTGGTGCTTACTTTGCTGATTAAAATTGTACACACAAAACAAATGATTACATAAAATATGATGCGCTATTATTGATTTATCCAGCTGTAAATTAAGTAGGCCTAATTAAAATTAGTTAAACCGAGAGTCGCTTTTAAGTATCTTAAGTAAAATATCTTATACTTATTCTACAACTGCTGATAAGCAAAAACCACTACATCTCCCCAGTGTAAATGGTTAAGAATTGGGACTGACTAATAAAAAAAACCGGATTGACAGGAGCGTGTGGCTCTGTGGCCTTTCACGACTACCTCTCACCTAAATTAATTAAAAGGCATAGTTAATCGATCGACGATGCAAGCGTTCTTTTAGCACAGTGCTCTCTGCATTCGCTTCCTCTACTCGACTGTTACAGTTGCATTTAGGGTCTGCTCGTCCTTTGGAGAAATGGCAACAACAGTGAAACTGAACACCGGTGCACAAATGCCCATTGTGGGACTGGGGACATGGAAGGTGCGTTTATTTTTTTATCTAACGTTACTATGTTGTCTTGTCCTACCTAGCGTTAACTTTTTGTCTAACGTTAGCTAGCTAGCTAGATGTGGCAACAGAAAGCACAAATGGAGACCCTTAACGTCGTTAAATCTGACTTTTCTGGGCATACCTGCCTATTATAGGCTATAGCTAATTCACCAGTAATTGTATTTTAGTTTACGAGTAAATGTGGGTTGATATTTAATTTCAGTTGGTACAACCATGGCTAATCTAAACCTAGCAGGTTTCTAGAAGCATGACCGTCGTGTGCAAATCAGATGGGTCAAATTACGCTGTACAAACTTTAAGATAACAATATTCATTGCACGCAGGCTCTACTTCATTCAGTGTGACACACACAATTCAAGTGTTGTTATAAGCACCAACACTTATGTAAGTGTGATACAGCTTGAACAGCCAATTGTACTTCCATTTGTTCACGGGACTGCCAGAGGTTTGGCGTACCTTTTTAATATTAGCAACATTATCTGTAATCATCTGAGAAGATTGCTGTTTCTTTGCTTTACGCTGTAAAGCATATGTGATTTTCTTCCATAAAATATCGAATAACCCTTGTCATTAGAATAACAATAAAATAGATGGTGATTACTAACTGTGAAACTTAACTAATCTTATGGCCCTTTTCCAGTCGCAAATAGTCCCAATAACTAAACTGGGGGACAAAATCAGGAACTAAAAACTCCCTTTTAGACATGAGGCAATGGCATTTTTGTGCAATTTGCATGTGTGTTATACTGAAGTTAACATAAACCGTTAATATATTGTAATTACACCAAATTAGTATACCTTGGTGTTATTATGGCACACAGTATGTCTGGACCACAATACAGTAAGTAACCATCACCCTGTCTGTTCTAGTCTCCACCTGGCAAGGTCACAGAGGCGGTGAAAGCAGCCATCTCAGCGGGTTACAGGCACATTGATGGAGCATATGTCTACCAGAATGAGGCCGAGGTGGGAGAGGGTGTTCAGGCCATGATTAAGGATGGCGTGGCCAAACGAGAGGATCTTTTCATTGTTAGCAAGGTGAGTTGCGGGTGCATACGCACGTCCTTTATTATTGTTTCTTCCACAAGTAGGCATTGGAACTGTTTATTTACTGTATGTAAAGTGTGTTAATACTGGATTTCTGAACATGCATGCTAGCTAACTTCTCTGTCCTTTTATGTAATAGCTGTGGTGCACTTTCCATGAGAAGTCCCTGGTGAGGCAAGCCTGTGAGAAGACGCTCAGTGATCTTAAACTAGACTACCTTGATCTCTATCTAGTGCACTGGCCCATGGGTTTCAAGGTAGGCACACTATTATTTCAGCAGTGTGTGAAAAATATCAAGTGTGGTGTAAACCCGAAGGCTATTAATCCCTTTGTCATTCTACAGGCTGGCAGTGAGCTCTTTCCTTTGGACGGCGCAGGTGAGACGATCAGTGATAGTACTCACTTCCTGGAGACATGGGAGGTGAGTTAAACTGACAAACCACCCGCTAGTATCGAACAAAATAGAAACGTGTTGGGAATTAGCATAACAAAGGTGTGTGTGTGTGTCCGATGTTATCATGTAAAACCAGAATCATTGCATTTTTAAGCTCATATCTGTTATCTGTCAGAAAGAAAAACGCGTGCGACAGAGGGGGGGAAAAAAAACTAACAAAATTGGATCGGCCCGTGGATCTGTTAATTTTTCCGATCCAGCTATTTTGTCAATATCGGGACCGATATCCGATCTTAATATCGGATCGGTGCACCCCTACTCCAATCCAAAACTCATTCAAGGCTGTTTTTCCTCAGGGGATGGAAGAGCTGGTGGATGCTGGTTTGGTCAAAGCTATCGGTGTCTCCAACTTCAACAAGGAGCAGATTGAAGCTATTCTCAACAAGCCAGGCCTCAAATACAAGCCAGCCAACAACCAGGTACACAAAGACAAAAAAAATAAAAATAAATGTCCCTGATAACCAAGGGGGCCAGCTGCTGTTTAAACTTACATATGCAGCCTTTTTAGATAAAACGTGTTTGAGTCGAGGCTGCTGAGCAGCAAGAAAACAGATACAGTGCATGTCAAAATGGCTGTTCTTAAAGAGCGAGGGGCCATAATGGCATCATCATGATCTCCTCTTATCAGGTCTGAGAAATTGATGTCTTGGTAATTCGTAATGGGCCACAGCAGCTTCCCCCTTAGGCTGAACCACTTAGCTGAGGTGACCTTATGCTTTTGCTGTTTTTCAGAATCACCCTTTATCATCAATGTCTTGTCTTGTTTGGTCTTGTTGTATATTCGATTACAGCAGCCTTCTGCCCTTTGTCATCAAACACAGACCAAAGAGCTCTCGTATATTGAATAAGAGCAAATGTATCCCTCAGAATAAGGTCAAATAAGTATAGTAGGCTCTATAGGCTTATGCTCAGTGCGATCACAAAAATGTACTCTTGATTTTCAAACTGTTCTTTGCAAATACAAAAAAAGCAGGAAGTGATATATTAGAGATATTTTTTTTTTTTTTACATAAATATAGCGAATGTGTCCTTGACCAAGACACTGAGGAGTCACAGATTCACATCTGAACCCTCAGATCCACAGGCAGTGGTCTTTTAACCATCCTTCGCTGTAACTCTACAGCAGGGGAGGCTGCTTTTTGTGTCTATGCCCCAAAGATATGGAACACCCTGCCAGTGGAATTGAGAGAGGCCTCCACATTGAACACTTTTAAAAAAAGGATAAAAACCTTTCTTTTTACTAAAGTTTATGAATAACTGAGTTTGTCGCTGTTAAATGTTGATCTATTAAGTGTGTGTGTGTGTGTGCGTGCGTGTATATATTTTACTCTGTATAACTCTGTATGAAGTGTTTTATTTATGTCGCTTTTGTGTGAAGCACATTGTGTTATATTAACTTATATGAAATGTGCTATAGAAATAAAGTTTGATTTAAATTGAACATAATTGAAGCCACTGTAAAGCCGTGTGTGTGTGTGTGTGTGTGTGTGTGTGTGTGTGTGTGTGTGTGTGTGTGTGTGTGTGTGTGTGTGTGTGTGTGTGTGTGTGTGTGTGTGTGTGTGTGTGTGTGTGTGTGTGTGTGTGTGTGTAGAAACTCGAAGGCTGGACAGTTACACACGCAAAGTAAAAATGTGATTAATGCATCACTCCCTGGTTTCTGCAGTGCAGTCCCAAGAGTTGTGTGTTTGTCCCTCCTAGGTGGAGTGCCACCCGTACCTGACCCAGGAGAAGCTGATCAACTACTGCCACTCCCAGGGCATCTCGGTGACCGCCTACAGCCCCCTGGGCTCCCCGGACAGACCCTGGTCAGTTGTGTCCAGATAAAACGAGGCAGGACTTGCCTATCTATATCACCACACTGCTACGAAGTGGGTCATATTTGCTTGAATGCTGATTCTGTTTTATGTCAGTTTACATCCCTTTGGTTAGTTTCAACTTGTGACTGTTTTTCCTCTTTGTCTATGCAGTTTGTCTGCGTTTGGCATAGTTTTTCCTGATTTAGATATTAAGTAACAACCTTTTATTTTGTTTCTGCGGAGATAAGTTGGTGTCATTAAAGCTCTTTTTATTAGTCTGAATTTGAAAACCCCACAAAGGTGTTGATAGTTTGACATTTTGCCCAGCTACCTGCCTTTGCAGCGGTTTGATTGTGGTTAAGTTCATTTAGAAGAAATTCTTTAGCCCTCTTCTGAGGTATTTTCATTATTTTGTCTACCTTTTTGATTTGTCTGCGAAATGAATGCGATGTGTTCAGGTTTGGTATATAATACCGGATGATTGTATTGAAATTGCAGGGCTAAACCAGAAGACCCATCACTGCTGGAAGATCTGAACATTAAAGCCATTGCTGAGAAGCACAAGAAGACACCAGCTCAGGTACAGCACTGGCTGGAATAAATCAGTAATGAAATTGAACTAAACAAAACCTTAAATAGTTATTACACACACACACACACACACACACACACAGAAGAAGAAGAAGAATGCTTGTTCCTTTTTTTTCTTCCTTTTTAAAAGAAGAGGGTGCAAATACCATGCACATGGCCCTCGCTGTTATTACACTTCAAGTTAGGACCTTTGATCACGTTCACACGTTAATAGCCTTTCTCCTTCCCTGCCAGGTCCTGATCCGCTTCCACATCCAGAGGAACGTGATCGCGATCCCCAAGTCGATCACACCTCAACGCATTCAGGAGAATTTCCAGGTAATTAGCTGGGAAATAGTTCAGATGTTTTCTAGGATTAGCCGTTAATGTGCTTCGCGTACTTAGTCTTTTTGCTCCTGCCTGAAGACTGTTGTTTAAATCTTTGCAGGTGTTTGACTTTGAACTAACTGAGGAGGAAATAAAGACTATATTAGGATTTAACAGGAACTGGAGAGTCTGCCCAATGCATTGGTGAGATCGTATATATCGTTTTGTTCTTTCCTTTTGGTGACATTGTTTAGAAGATGTCGCGTGTCGGGGGCAACCTTATTTTTTTTAATTTCCCTTTTTCTGTTCTTTTTCTCTCTGTAGGAGCACGAAGCACAAGGACTATCCATTCAGTGCTGAATATTGAAATGAAAAATGCTGATTTAACAGTGGGTGCTGGAGTTTGCTTCTCTACCCTCTACGCTGCTCACTTTCCTGTTCTTTAAAGCAACGTGGCTTTGCTTCAGATTTTTATTTTCATATTACATTTATCAACAGAAAGATTGACTTCTTTTGTTACCGGGTTTGTCTCTGTGAAAACTGGTAACCAGTTTTACCCACACTCCTAAGACTTCTTTATACCCAAATTAAGATTCTTATTTCATACAAATTGAAGCCATTATAAGAATGAGTTTTGCACCAGTATAATTGAGCATGAGTGTCTTTTCCTGACGTGGTAATTTTCTGTTCCGTTGGCCTGTAGACATAAGTTTCTTAACTCGCGTGATTGTTTTTGATTTGCCTTCTAGCCGAGTCTTATAGAGTAAATTCTGCTGTATTACTTTGTGATCAGTGTGACATTTTTAAGTTACTTAAGAACCTAAATGTGTGCCATGTTTCGAGAATGATTACTTAAGTATTTTTAAAATGAGTGACAGCACCGAACAGGATTAGCAAAGCGTGCACCTCAGTAAGTGCTGTATTTGGAGTTTTACATGTGTGTAGCAGCACATGTATGAGGTAAAACACTGCCAACAGTAAATTCTTATAAAAGATCAAATCAGTATTTTAAAAAAAAAAAAAAAATGTGTACGCATGTCGAAACTTTTTCATGGCACAAATGTAATCATGCTTCAAAGCACTCCTTGTGCTGTTCCTTCGTATTGTTGGTTTGTGGTCAGGTTTATTTTTAGCACTTAGGCAGAAGCATTAGTGCCTTCGCACTACAGTTTGACTGCAAAATTGAAAGCGCTGTTATCTCTGTTAATGCACGAATTGAAGGTTCTGAGACATTACATGTCACTGAAATTGTGTTTTTATGTGAATTCACGTGACAAATAATACATTGATGTAATGATTGCAAGGCAGAACTAAATACCTCGACTTGTCTTAGGATGACAAAGCACTCCCCACTATTACTTGTGAGTCAGACGGCACTTGTCATCATGTGTATTAACCCTGTTACGAAATAGTCGCTTTCACTTCCCGTGTGAACTGTTTTGTTAAGCATCAAAAATAAAGTCCTGTTGGAGACAATAACACAAGTCGATGCAAGTTTCCTACACAGTTGAGCAGTGTGAAAGAAACACTCAGGCAAGTTGAAGTTCCTCTGTGTGACCACTAGGGGTCAGAAAACCTAATAGTGAGACTGAGGGAATAAACGAATAAGCTCCTGTAGCCTTCATTTGTGTCTACATGACCAGTGTCTACACTCACAAAAATATAGCCACAATTTAATGTATTGTCATATGTATTCTTCCATTTTTATTTGTAGTTGGGGAAATAAGATTTAGCTTTGATTATCCGACTACAGGTTAGCCAGATATTACGAGGAACAGGTGACACATGGCAACATTTTGGTTTAATGTGCCAAAGGTCTCCTCTTCTCACCCTGTGACTTTAATATCAAACGATAATTTATTTGAAAGTATTCATGTTTATCACAAGGAGCAAGTGTAATTAGCAAAGGGTTTTTGTCCTGGAGGGCAGAAAACTGAGGCTGCCAACAAAAAAATAAGGATAAGCCTAAACAAGCTAGTGTGTTCAATTGCGGGAGGGCAGGAGGACTCAGTTAACTGAGTTGTCAATATTGTAGCAAGTGAAATAGTTACCACGATCACAAACGTGTGGTGTACTGTTTTGGTTGTCACAAAAAGGATGTGATTCACGTGACAGGCAAAACAAGTGTAATTATATCACAAATTGAATACAGAAAAGCAATTCAGAGTACTTCACATACACATTAAAAACCTTAAGAAAGATGCATTTGTTCAGCTAAAGCAGAACAACTATTCTCATAAATATAAAGTTATCTTTTTTTTTCTCAATTCCAGTCCATTCCCCTCTTATTTTTCAATTGGCACCTGCTAGAAGATTTTGGTTTGGTGCATCAACACGTAAATATTTGCATCTGATGACCAATTTAAAAATAAATAAAAAAAAGCTTCATATTTCGGTGGGAATAGGTACTGTTAATACCAATTTATGTATAAGGTAACTGTGGATTTATTACTACATCCTAATAAAACAGGATGTAAAAAAAGATATGTTTATTCACGCAACCTACGTGTTCAGTACATTCATTGAGTTAATTGTTTCAATAGCGAGAATTATACAAAAATGGTTCAGTAGAAGCTAAACATAAAAAGTTAGGCTCTCACATTAACCGGGTAGTAGTTTGATTAACAGTGTGTAGATTCTGAGGCTTAATAGTTGAAGCAAGGCAGAAACGGTGCAGCGTGTTGTGTGATGAGCTAGTATTCTGCATTCAGGGGGTAGTCTTTGTGTGATGAGGCCCTTTAGAGAAAAGAAGAGAAACATCCATTAATGGGTCCAGTAACCTACAAGTTATTGTATTATTGTCATATTGTTCTCTTTGTCTCCCTGTCTACTTACCATTGTAGTTTGAATGCTCTATTCTCGGTGAAGCTTAGCATGGTCTTCATGTCGTCTTCACTCAACTCAAAGTCAAACAACTGAAAGAAAAAGAACAGCTAAGCCAAAATGACTTATGTAATGCAAGTAGAAAGTACATAATCCAAATTTTTGCCAAATGCCAAAACCTAAATTCCTTTAACGAAACAGATGTTAGCCTTCACATGAAATAGGTATATCTCTTGAAAGTGTGTTGACTCAACCTCAACTTCACCTCCTAAATCTACATCTGAAAATGATCCTGTGTCATTACACTAGATTAGTGGATCTGGTTCTTCAGCCCTAAAGGCACCAGAATGTTTAGATAAGGCGTTGATGAAATATGGGAAAGGTCATGAGGCTTCTGGGTATTAGTCTATGCTTATTCAGAACCTGAGGGTTGGAGCCTGGTCAGCCCTCAAGAAGACATGGGAAAGGGATCTGAGTATTACACTGGAGGATGAGGAGTGGGACAGAATGTGTAATATTAAAACTATGTCACGTGATGTTAGAGTGCACCTCATCATGTCCTATGGTCCTGTGATAAGGTCTAGGAATTTTGGAGCTGGATTAGGGGTGCAAGGTATATTAACTCAATATCGTTATCGCAATATGTCGAAAGTGTCACAATAAGTATGCAACATTTTGTTTATTTTGTGGAGCGATGCGTCCCAGCCGTTGGCTGTGTGGCATAGTTGTGTTTGATTTAGAGTCCGCTTGAAACACTATAATGATCATGTTTCATTGGCCAGTTACCGTGCCACTTGCACACGTTAGTGCACGTCAGCGCACGGGTCCACTACGTTACAAACCCTATGGAGCGAACCACGTGTGTTCATATTTGGACAGAGTGACTACATTAGTGAAGAAATTGATAGAGACAACAAAACGGAACGAATCAGAGGAGCGAAAGAAAAGTTGTGTCCTGTTCTCTTTATTCATTTATTTTATACTGTACAACCAGTAAAACATGTCCTGTTCTGTAGACATGGTCCTTATTTATTTATTGATGTTGTACCAGTCCAATATGACAATATGTCGGTTGAAATAAACCTTGTGTTGTGAGAAAACTTGTTTAATTTGTTATGAATCTATTTTGATGCATTTTCCCGTAACATTTATAATTTTATATATGTTTAAAAATATCGAAATTAATATTGATATCGCAATATTACATTTTGTCAATATCGTGCAACCCTAACCGGGATACATGATAACCTATGTCAGATTACAGGGACCCAGGTTCCATTCAGCCCAATATTATTCGTTCTGGGTGATGGGTCAATCCTAAGCGAGATAGATAAGCACATAGGAAGCTGGGTCCAGACTAGTTTTTATTCTTATTCTTCTTAGAGGATGGAGGAATGAAGGGGTGCCTTCCATCCAGAAGTGGGCCTGTGCAATGGCTAGAGTGGCGGCATTTGTAAAAAGAAAAATCACATTAACGGTTTGCAAGAAACTACAGCAATCAGCTGTTGAAGTATACAAAACCTGGAAGTTTTCCTTGACCCGATGGGGCGTTACTGACTTGGCCACGACAATCACATTCCTCTGGATGTGGAACCTGATGAGAACCTGGTGGGAAAATAGCCTTGTGTAAGCATTATTTAGGAATTTTCCTGAACATCTTTGCATGACTATCATTTTGGTGGATCACCACACAATACTAATGTTTAATTTCCCATGGTTAGAGCTCTGTAACAAACCTTTTCCTCCATCATGTCACAGCTTTCTCCTTGTTTACTCCCCTACATTAATCTGACAGCTTTAGTTACTTTACAAATGTACATACACATTTAGTTTATAAAATACAATGTTTTATTATAAATTAAACTACCCAACAATATATAGGCCTACAAGTCCAGCTGAAATGATTAGCCGGTTAAACACTTAGTTGATTGACAGAACTGTTTGGATCGTTTCCAGTTTCTAAAAAAAGAGGATTTGTCTGCATTGAGTACTTTTACTTTTAATACTTTAAGTACATTTTCCTGATGATACTTAGGCTACATACATTTACTAAAGTAACATTTTCAATGCAGGCCTTTTACTTGTAACAGTATTTTTCCAGTGTGATATTGATCTGAATATATCTTCCGTCAATGCGACCCCCCTGACCGAAACACATCACGCAGAACTGTCCTTACAATACAATATCTGTTTTCTTCACCAAATGAAGGTGCTCATTTTACCTAATGTTGTGCTTCCTTAGTACTAATAACATACAATATTAAAGTTCATTATGAGTGTTTCCTTACCAAACTTAGTTTTGCATTCCACAGTTAACACTAAAAGGACACCTTGAGAGCATAGACCTCTGCCTAGGCATGCCCTATCTCACAATGTTGGAAACTACCGAAAACACAACCTCCTTGGTGGAGGTAATAATACAAATGTTGGCCTTATTTTTCCAAGAAAAAGGAAGGGAAAGAGGTCTTTGTTACCTGTGCTGGAGTCTTGTTGTACTTGTTAGCAATAGCCTTGATCCTAGGTTCCTCCAGCAGAGAGGGATCATCAGATGAAGCCCTTTTGTAAATAAGAACAGAAAAGAATGACACTTCATATCTTATATCTAGACACTTTTCTGTGAGCGCTGTGTATGATAGGTGACACCGCCTCTCACCAGGGTCTGTCAGGAGAGCCCAGGGGGCTGTAAGCTGTCACTGAGATGCCCTTTGAGTGGCAGTAGTTGATCAGCTTCTCCTGGGTCAGGTACGGGTGGCACTCAATCTGGAGGAACATGCGAATGCGTTAGCTTTTATTTTCTTCTTTCTGCATTAGGTTGCGGACCGGCAGTCTTGTTTTGTACCTGGTTGGTGGCAGGCTTGTACCTGAGGCCTGGCTTGTTGAGTAGGGCTTCAATCTGGTCTTTTTTGAAGTTGGAGATGCCGATAGCCTTGACCAACCCAGCATCCACCAGCTTTTCCATGGCCTTTGAGACAATGCACACTGGTTAGTGATGCATCTTGTTTCGCAACCTATTTGTATATATCCCTATTTAGCTTGATTTCAGTTGCCAGCTAGTCAGTTGAATTATCACTGTCAGTCCTTGCTTTGTAAGTCATTTAAATTACCTCCCAAGTGTCCAAGAAGTTGCTGCCATCAGAAATGAGCTGGCTGTGCTCATCAAGTGGAAACAACTCATCCCCTGACTGCAGTGGCAAAATATAAAATACAAAGTGAGGTGAAAAGTGAAAGTCAAAACATGAAGTTGAAATGTTCTTATTTCTGATAATAAGACTTAGCTTACTCTACTAAAGGTTCTTTTATGGCTAACTTTTATGAAAACATGTTTTGTCATATTTGCTGGAACTGTCACTATCCTGACAGAACATTAGACAAATCATCTGTGGAAAAAAATCACGTTCTTCTGCCTCCCTCTTGTGCTCCTAATGGTATTTGCAAGATTCCACTGTACCCAGAGATAAACAACCAGTCAGAGCCAAGGAGTCTCTAACACGGTGGCAATGAGAGCTCGGGAACTGGGCAGCGCTGATCAAATATGAATCAAGTTTCTGTTACTGCATTGCCTATTTCTCGCCTCAATTTTTTTCAGAGGAATATTTAGTGTACTGTTTAGTTGTAAAAGGAGAACGTTGAAGACCGAGCCAGAACCAAGCACCTTGACTGAAATCTCTCATTTGCATAAGTATCCAGCCCCTTAATTCACTACTTTGTCAAAGTCTCTTTTGTAGCAATTACATCTTTTTGGGTAATTCTCTACAAGCTTTAAACACCTGGATTTTGGAAGTTTAACCCATTCTACCTGACAGATCCTCTCCAGCTCTGTCAGATTTTTATTAGAAGCGTCTGTGAACTGCCACCTTCAGGTCTCTCCACAGATGTTTTTTTTTGGGGGGTTTAAGTCTGGGCTTTGGTTGGGCCACTCTCTGCACTTTAGCACAATGGCCAGTGTATCATCATCAGCCTTGATTATAGAGCTACACTTCATTGTGTTTACAAATATTCTAATGCATTTCATTTCTACAAAACTGTGCCATAAGTCATTTAGACTCTTAGTGAATCTGCAAAATGTAACTGAAAGAAATGCTCCGGTGTTTGTAATTGAATTATTTTCTTTGGATAACCAACATCTAAAATCTAATGAGCCAACTTACATTTCCAGGCTATAGGGTGCAAATGAGAACTCATCAGTGCTTGTGCCCTAATTCATAAGTCAAACAAAGCATTTCATATTACACATGACTGTAGTGCAACTTACAATATTACTTAACAACAACTGACCAACAAACATGATTTATTTTTAAGATATTATTCATGTACAGTAGCTGAAGGTGTTTCAACTGGCCATAGACCCAGATCAGCAACAGGTGCCCAGCTCAAGCTCTCTAAGAAGACAAGGAAAAACTCCCCATGAGCCTTAGACCAATCTGATAGACATCAGATTAGATCAGAGATCCCCTCTCCTTGGACGGCTGTGTGTGTGTGTGTGTGTGTGTGTGTGTGTGTGTGTGTGTGTGTGTGTGTGTGTGTGTGTGTGTGTGTGTGTGTAATATTTCTAATGAAGTAAAGAAAGCAAAAAAAAAAGTACAAGTGCAAACATGGATGTTGTTGCACATGCACACCCGAGGGCGCGCCATATAAGGCACCATTTTCTCTAACCATGTAACCATGTGAGCAACCACCCATTATTGATTGACTTTCATACATCTGTCCAATACTTGTCCAATATTAGACAAGCTGTTTAGCGCTAGATTAACACACTATTTTATGATGTTCCCTTGCTCACAATGGCCGCAAAATACGAGGCTTTATGCTAAGAAGTTTGACTACTTCTGTATTTAACGGTTTTAGCTGGATTTGGTATGAAAAAGCTAACCTTTGCAAAAGTTACTTAGTTCCAGCTTTTACTACTTCTACTACTTCTCTGTTTTATTTATTTATTTGTCTATAAATTGAACAGCTTCTGGTTTTGGAATGTTCTTCCTGGCGTCTTCTTTGGGGTTTGGGAAATAGTTTTTGCCATTTTTTGCTATTGTTTGACAATATAACCACAGATTCGCCTGTACGCGTCATAATTTAAAGAGGCAAAACGCTGCAATATCTGAGTCAGTCATCTTTCAAACCAACAGTATATCACTGTAAACTGAGTGACTTTGAACTGCTGCTCATCTGTCAATCAAAGATGGCAAACATTTGCTGCTCCCAGTTTCTCCGATGTGAGCGTTAGATGATTTACTTCACAACAAAGTGTGCAAGCACAGTCAGGTCTTTCTCTGATGTTTACTTTACTAGACAGTTGAACTGGACTAAAGGTTGAGCCTGACCAGAACTTAGTCAGGCTTTTGCTTTTGTATGGCCAGGACAGGACGGTGGTATCCAAACCTTGGCTCCCATTGGGAAATGCATGAGGTAAAGGTCCAGGTAGTCCAGTTTCAGGTCACTGAGCGTCTTCTCACAGGCTCCCCTCACCAGAGACGGAATGTGGAAGGTGCACCACAACTATAAAAAAGTATAAAACAGTCAGTGTATAGTGTTTTTGGGGTTCACATTGGAGGGGAGTGAACAAAAGACCCTGGCTAAAAACATCTTCTACATGTTGTCATGTTTTTACACAAGAATTAGAATTGAATTGTCTACTTTTCCTGTCTCAACACATTTGCAGTATTTTAGCCTCTGTGCGTTTATGGACTTCGGCTGTATTACCATACCTTACTGACAATAAATAGGTCCTCCCTCTTTACCACTCCTTGCTCAATCATTGCATGAATTCCAGCCCCGACTTCTTCTTCATTCGTGTACACGTAAGCACCGTCGATGTGCCTGTAACCAGCACTTATTGCCACCTTAACAGCCTCAGTGACCTTTCCTGGGTCTGCCTACAGAGGGAGGGTGATACAAAAACAAGGAAATTGCACATACAGATAAGTATCAATATATTGATTAAATTATGTGGCTGTGGCAGCTGTGGTAGTGATTGTCTTTTGTGCCTGTCCTTGTATCATATCACTGAATCTCTAGAAAATATGAAATGATAAGAAATGAATGTACAGTAAAGGACATGTTGTCATTGCTGGTATCACTAGTACTACCAGATATGTTCAGGCAGATGTTTGCGTGCAGTACAATGTTAATATTTACATTTTGATTAACCCTCTATTAATAATTTGAGATTTATCAGTTTATTGTGGTGCAGTTGCACTACTTAGATATTAGACGTCCCTGTACTTTTCAACCTAATTTGCAGTGGATTCAGGCAGCAAGGCAGTGGACTCATAACATGAAAAACATAGACAATACAGATAATTCAGACCAGAGAACCCCTGAAATGTGTGAGATACTGAGAGAATAGGAGCAGAGACAAAGTATCAAGTCCATACTGTACGTCCATCTTTTTTCTAACCCTTATCTATTATAAGTATTAAATGTTCAGCCTTACCCTCCATGTTCCGAGACCCACAATGGGCATCTTTGCTCCATTGTTGAGTGTAACTGAAGGTATCATGTTGGATCTTGTGTTGCAGTTCTCGCAGGATCAATCAAAAAGCAGCCGTTCATGCAAGCAGACTCGTACTACACTGCACTCAGAGAACAGGCAGCCTCTTGTGTACAAGCCAGAGAGAGAGAGAGAGAGAGAGAGAGAGAGAGATAGAGAGATAGTGAGTTTGGGTTAATGAGCAGGCCATAAAAAGGCATGTGGAAATATTCCATTGACAGAGAGAGAGAGGCTACAGAGGGGAGAATGAGTCAGCACAAATGGTGGGATTAAATGCAACACGTGCATGATATAGCATGAAATCTGTGCAAGGGTTTTTATGAAATTGGAAAATAAGTGCTTTCATTAAGAGTCAGGAAAGAATAGTTAATAAAGATAATGAGTCGTTTGAGCCTGCTTTCCTCCTTTTTGTCATTTGTTGTGAATTATATTGTTAAAAACGAGCAGAATACATAGTCATACTGCATCCAGTTTTTTTTGTTTCTGGTTTGTTCTTCGTCATCTTTTTCGTTAAAGTGAATCTATGTAATTTTTTCATGGAGTTTTTTCATGGTTAAATAAATAAATGGAAAATAAAGTACACTTCTAAGATAAGCCGTCGGCTTTTCCCCTTCACAACAAGAACAACCTTCGAGCTAGCAAGCTAATGTTACATGCTGGAAACGGCAAGTTTTGACGAAATATGAAACGTTTTGGGATCGATTGGCGGGAGCTTACCGCCCAAGACGATTGTAATTGGTTTAAAGAAATGCAAACAAGCCAGAGCGTTTTTTTTTCTTTCTCCTATCCCATAATATATCTGTGGTGTAGCCGGTCCGACCTTACTCCAGTGCACAGCGCTGTGGAGATAGATCTGGTATGGTATGACCAGCAGCTCATGCCAACTTATGTTAGCTAATCATTTTGACTGTTCTAATGCTATACTGTTACATTACGTGTTAGCAGGTTACAGACATGTTATTAAAGTGTTATTAAAGAAGATAAAAACCCATTAGGCCAATCGCTGTGATGTAATTACCACTTAAAGTTAAAGTCTTGCTTTAAAGCCCCTCATAACTTGGTTTCTTTTGTATTTATTTATAACATAAAAGATCCATGACTAAATGAGGAACAATCAAAGTTGAAATTTTGAAGAAAAAAAAACAACTCCGTAGTCATTAAGAGTTTGTGCATGAGCATACACAGAAAACCCCTTGTACTGATGGTCAAGCATGTCGGACCCAAATTAATTACTGATCTCAGTTAGTGAAAACCAGTTTAACAGACATTTTAGATTAGATAATGAAACAACGAGTTCACAAGGGCTCTCAAGTGGATCACCACTAGCATTGATCCACCATACAGTATGATTTAACACATGCTTAGTTAGTAAGAGTGTGTGCATGAGCATACACAGAAGAGAAAAGACCTTGTACAATGTTCAAGCATGTCGGACCCAAATGAATTACTGATCTCAGTTAGTGAAAACCAGCTTAACAGACATTTTAGATTAGATAATGAAACAACGAGTTCGCAAGGGCTCTGAAGTGGATCACCACTAGCATTGATCCACCATACAGTATGATTTAACACATGCAAGTCATATGGGCTACCATATAATAACTTTTATTTATATAGCGCCTTTCAAGAAACCCAAGGACACTATGACTTCCATTTAGGCCACAGTGACTTTGTTATATGCAAATTGAGCAGAGTTATGATGTAGTGCTGTTCTGGATTTTTGCTACTGTTGGTCTCATCTTATCTTCAGATATTTAACTATAGTATGTCACTGCCATGAGGGACAGGGAGACTCTCACCAGTAATAGTTACCCTCTAGCCTACCTAGAAGTTGAGAGGATTGTTATATGCTGCGTTCATTGACATTTTCATTCATCTGTTTGGAGTCAGATCTCATCAACAATCAGCTGGATTGCTTTAAAGCAAAAAGAGTCTTCCACTTTGTCATGTGCTGTTTAAATGCTTCTTGAGATGGATGGAACTCAATACAATAAATGCTAAGCATAGTTGATTGATATAATTGTTATTTACCCTTTAACATCAATATGGATAGCAAAGACTGAGCTAATAAATAGGGCCGCAACACGTATGTGGTAGAAATCAAGCAAGCTTTTTAAGACTAATATTTGTCTTGTGACAGTGTGCTCTCTACTGGAGGTTATCTTGAACAACAGTTGGTTATACAGTATGTATAGGAAGGAAAACCTGTGGCCGTGGACATCTCCTCCCTGGGTTCACATGACACTTCAACTTTTTGTTGTGGCTTGGTTCAGAAGGATCAGTTAAACAGTTCCTCATAGCTTGTTTAAACCTACATTGTGTCATTTTTTGAGTTGATTCTTAGCAAAAAAAAAAAAAAAAAAAAAAAAAAAAAAACTTTGTTCTTTCACAAATATGTGCTCATTCATGCGTAATTACTTCCACCAACTAATCAAAGTATTCTCGTAAGCGTAGAATCTGCCATTTAGAATCATTCAGAATACTAGAAAGTAATATTCAGTGGGGTGTCATATTCAATTTCACCGCTAGATGGGAGAAATTCTTACACAATGTAGTTTTAAGTTTTTTTTGTTTTTTTTCATTTTGCAATTTTAATTGCAGATTTTCTTTGTCATGAATTGTAAGCAGCTAAGAATATATAAAAATGGTGTTGAAAAAAAATAAATGTATAAAAACAAAATGATATATATTAACTGAAACATTTGCTCTTGAAACTTTTTATTCATTCTCCAAGCATTATGCAACCAATCAACATTCAGGCCACTCTGCGCACACACAAACACGCGCACATGCACACGCGCACACACACACAAAGTGCAGACATAAGACAATGACGTTAACACAACACCG
Source organism: Sander vitreus (assembly GCF_031162955.1). Lineage (NCBI taxonomy): Eukaryota > Metazoa > Chordata > Actinopteri > Perciformes > Percidae > Sander > Sander vitreus. The sequence goes on from NC_135877.1 coordinate 10,733,347, forward strand.
TCTATGAAAGAGGCAACATGAAGAGCAAAGGTGCTAAATATTGCACATTGTGATCAGTTCAGAAAACGTTTCAGTCCGTTTAGCTTCACTGGTGGATGACTCATCAAAACAAGAGAGTACACAAACTTTGCCTGTGGCTAAGTTCACCAGCATTTGTCATGGGACTGATTTGAATTTCCTACTCTGACTGAAGGTAGATGCAACTCTGTAGGAAGAAACTAAAATGAGGTAACGGCTGATAATAGCCAACATCGCAGGATGTGTTCAGCTTCATTTTTTTTTTACAGAAATATTTGATGCAGGTGCTATGAATTGACGTTTGTGAAACTGTCATTTTTGTCAATCTTTAAGATAATTAATAAAAACCAAAAAGAGAAAAAGTACATGTTCAGAGTACACTATGCTTAGAGGACCCTGGTTTTACATGCAAAAGGTTCATGTTGTAGAGAGCATAATAATAGTATGGCCTGAATAGCTGCAGAATTAATGTTCCTGTGGTTTTTTTAATATATCTTATTGCATCATTCCTTTAAAAAGGAAATTATTTTAAAAATTCCAATTGTCTTTTAACCTTAGGCCATACCTGAGTCTTATATAGATTGCACCATCATAAGTTAACATAATGCACCTTGAAAGCTAAATACTGTGCTATGAGCATCAGGTCAGCTTGGATATTTGTTCCTGGAGGAAATTACATACAGAAAATTACAAAAGCCACACGAAAACCATTCTCTATTCCACCAAGGGATAAATTGGCATTCAATTCCAAAACCACAATTTTAAAAAACCAGCAATGTCCTAAGTGGCTGCCCTCTGTAGAGCGCCATTTTCTGCTGGTCTCAGGAGCAGTCTGTGAAGGTGGTCACCATGTTGCCCCTACGCTCGGTCACTGTCCTGCAGTGCTGCTTCCCAGAGCCATGGTATCTGCCGTCAGTCCTGGAACTGTGTGTGTTAAAGGAGAACATCTTCTCCAAGTCCTCAAACATGTCATCAAAGAGTCCTCCACCGAAGCCCCCCTGCTGAAACTGTCTCTTCGGTCTGTTCATAGTCTCCCGACGGGCCTGAAAGTGGCTGTCAAACTGTCTCTTTTGGTGGGCTTGATTTTGGGAGTGGGAGTGAAAGTGGTGTTGGTGTCGCTGACCAAAAGTGTCAAAGTCTTTGAAAATGTCATCAAAGTTGAAGGACTGATAGTGCTGCTTGAAGTTGTAGTCTCCTCCTCCTCCTCCTCCTCCCCCCCCCCCTCTTCCTCCTCGGCCCCCCCCTGGCGACGGGCCGTGGCCAAACTGGTCGTAGTCTCGCCTCCTCTTATCATCTGATAACGTCTCATACGCTGGTAGAGTCAAAGAAACCTTACATCACTCATTGTGTTGGTTGCTATGACACTGCTGTTCAAACATTTGTAACATTTTAGGTTCAGTCTTGAGCAATATAGTGATATTGCTATGTGTTTATTGTAAAACAAGAGAGAAATATTGTCCTATTGGAAATCACCTATATATATATATATATATATATATATATATATATAAAAAATTTCAAATACCATAGATCTTAATAACTCTAGGAAGGCACCTGTCGTAGACAACAGATTAAATGGTTGACCTTTCCGGTGGCCATTTTCTTTAATAAGGCCCATTAGAGAAGAGAGATGCATGTGTAATGAATTAAAAAAAAAACGTTCACAAATATACAATATGTTATCTAACCTAACTAACCTTGGCCATTTCCAATGGGACGGTCACTGACATATCCCAATCTACCTATACTTAAGTATTTTCCCATTGCCCTGGAATGGCAGACTGTAGTGACTTGCTTACCTTCCGCTATCTCCCTGAACTTGGCTTCGGCGTCTGGGCTCTTGTTTCGGTCAGGATGGTACTTCAGGGCCAGCTTATGGAAGGCCTTCTTGATCAGGCGTTCAGTTGCATCTTTAGGCACCCCCAGTATGTCGTAGTAGTCCCTCTTGGCCAGGATGAACTCTGAGATCAGCAGAATATGCACTGCTAGCAGCAACACCGACTGCGCTGTGGCCATTCTGCTGGTTTTGGCACCTTTGCGGCTGTGAATAGAACAGTTTGACAGCCCGCGTTAACGACGTTTCACACAACCTTGACACGCAGGAAGACTTTCAAAACGGTTTCAAACTTTAAGATTCAGCTACTAACTATTCAAAGAACATTCAGAATAAAGGCTATATTACGTTACTTTGCTGACTAGTTTCAATAGAGTTGGGCTCAAGAAAACGACAACTCACTGTTTTAGTGGAATAACAGAGAAACTTGAACCAGCTCCGCCTTAAAAACCTTGTTAATGATACTCTGTTGTTTGTTCGCAGTTGCAGATAAACCACCCGAGACAAACAACGTTAATACGTATTGGAAAGAAGGATTACCTGGAGACGAGGTGACAAACAGCCTAAAGATACCTCTATCAGCCGCCGACAGCTCCAGCTGATGCGAAACGAAAGCTAGCAATTGTTGACCAGCTACATTCCTGAGCTGTAAAACCACGACTCGCAACACTATTGGTCCATTTCTCAAAACCGTGACTCGGATCACTGCCATTGGTGGAAACAGTGCGCACGTGGAGAATGGGGACAGTCCGAAAATAATACAAGCGAAACAAGATAGTACACTGCGCAAACTTCCGTCTTCGCTTTGCTCTGTTATTTTGGCATGGTTGAGGTTCGAGACCTGACTGTACTGGTCTGAATATTCAGACCAGTACATTCTATTATATAGTGTGTATGTTTACTATTTTAAATTATATTTAGTAATAGGTGATGAATACTTAAGTTAGACATGCACGCATTCTTTTATTAGATCATTTCATCCACGTAGTTGTCATCTTAATGGTACGTAACTACCTTGCTGGATTAAACGTCATATCCGCTATGAGAACTACAACCCGGAAGGGACCGTTTACGAGCTAGGCTAGTTATCCTGGTTTGTGTTATCAGAAAATGTAACAACAAACGTGTCTCTGTAAAGCGTTTTCATGTAGTTTCACTGTAGATATGCCACGGTACTGCGCTGTAAAAGTTTGCAGAAACCGCGGGGGAACTGCATCTAGACAAGACAAGAGAATTAGTTTCTACCCGTATGTTGTCTATTTTCTTTCTGGTGTGTCTCTGAGTTTAAATGTATGTTGTTGTAGTCAAAGTATAGTATTAGTTATAGAGGCAGTAAGAACTGAACAATAACGTAATGCCAGTACTATATAATGTATATCATAATGACCTGGTTGTAATGGTACAGGGGGAGACTGTGAGGCTGTTGGAGGGAATGTGCGTTATAATAACGTTAGAAATGATGCGAAAAATATGCAGCGACAACAGATACTCCACTACGGAAACCTTGAAACGTCTCACTTTCAAACCACCCCTTTACTTTATGTTTCCCTCTCTCCCTCCCAAAGGTTCCCCTTGCAAGACAAGTCCAGGCTCCAGAAATGGGTAGACAACATGAAGCGGGAGAAGTGGACCCCGAGTCGACATCAGTACCTGTGCAGCGAGCATTTTAAAGAGGACTGCTTTGATATTCGATGGGGCATCCGCTACCTGAAGAACACAGCCATCCCAACCCTATTTCCCTGCATTGAGGATGTATGTATCGGTCTTGTTTTCCTGTCTCAACATCCATCAGTTCTAACATTAAGTAAGGGCTTAATTGCCGGACATCACAAAATTAGTTACGAGCCAAGTTTTTGGCATTAAACATTTTCTTAAAGAGGAAAAGTGCAAGTAGAATACCAACCATTCTCTTACAGAAAATACCAAGTTTTAGGCTCACCCAGAGTTTTTGGTGTGCAACAAGCCTGTTCTTTATTTTGGAATCTTTTGCAATGCCTGTGACCAGACTTCTCTTCTTTTATTTCAGGATGGAGAGAAAAACGTTACCACCATTAAACAAAGCCCCAAGGCCAAACCCAGAACTTTAGACATTGACACTGAGCCCACAGGATTTGACTCACCTCGCCGTAAGAGGCCGCTTATTTTGGGCAGAACATGCAAAAAGGTGCAGTCAAGTTCAACAAACAGCTTTGTTTGCGAACACACAGAGGTGATAGTTGAACCACCTCTGGCGTCGGACACCGGCATCTCCCGTCATTCAAATCTCTCATCAGACATACGGACTGCTGCCTGTGAGATACCAGGCGACAGCGGAATGCCAACAGCGTCTTGTATCGCGCTGTCCCCATGCAATGAGCCCCATTCTGAAGAAAAGGCTGACTCGATTGTTACCGTTTTGTGCTGTGAGTCAGTGGGCCCTTTCTCGGATGGAGAGGAAAACGTGGATGCAGCTGCCCTCCAGGCAGCGATGGGCCAGGCTTTTAGCTATGTCCCTGTGGAATTGGTAACGGACGAACCCACAGCCTCTTTTTTGGAGGATAGGGGACCCAGTGAGGGAGAGCACATTTATGTTTACGAGCACTCGTACTGCAGACCGGACACTGACAAAGATCAGCTTTGGCGTAGGATCTTGAGTTTGCATGCAAAGATCTTGGGACTGGATCGCAGGGAGGAGAGCACCTTGGCCAAAATCCGTGCTCTGGAGACTGAGGTAGCCCTCCTGAAAAGAGATGGTGCTGTTTTTAAAGAGAAGCAGAACATTTTAGAAGATTATATATCATCCATGTTGCTCTGATTTTGTAAGCTATGGACTCTGTAATGAGACTGTTGGTGTGCATGGATTTTAACTGTTACCATTGAGTCACTTTTGTTAATATGTTGCACATGCTCGCTCCCATACATAAAGCACTTCAGCACACACTGTCTTATTAAAACTTCATTGTAACTCAGTGTCCTGCAACATTGCTCTCATATCCATGTTACAATAGGCCTTTTTCACTGCGGACATTTTGACATGTCACAGTAAGAAAAGCACAGGTTTTTAAAGGTCCAATGTGTAGGAATGTCTCCCATCTAGCGTTGAGATCATATATCGCAATCAACTCTCTCGCACCACGCCGTTCAAAGTACGTATTACAGCTACCGTAGCCTTCACGCTTCAAAAAGCCGGTCTCTTGCTCTTTTCAATATCCATTTTCTTTTTCTGGGCGAAGAAGAAGACTCCAGACGTGTGGTCCTCCATGTTTTCCTTCTTCAAACTTGCCGGGGCCGGGAAGCTACGATACCCATTAGCAGCATTAGCAGCACCTGTGAGTTTATCGTGTGACAGCGAAAACGCGAAAGGCGGAGCAGGATGTCCTGTATGTCCCTTACCGGCTAACGTATTTCAAGATGGTGCATGAGTATGGACCGTCTACCCCAGTTCATGCGAATGCAAATGTAAAATTTCAAGCCAAAAGGAATACTTGGAATTGATGGTGGTGGTAAATATTCATGAAAAAGGACAAGTTTGTGAACGGGCAACACAGATTTTGATAATGAACAACTAAACACGTTACACACTGGACCTTTAAAAAGTAAAAATGAATGTGGACTACATTTCATTTAGCTACTTTTGTGCATACTGTCACACTGCCATTGCTTATTGTGTTTTTTTCCACTATATGGCAAGTAAAAACGTCTACTGTATAAAAAGGCCTATTGTATATGTTGTTATGTTTTTGTCCACACTGTGGCACTGTATGACCATCTTCACAGAAAGGCTTTCAAAGCGTCACTGAAGCATTGATTTCCAGCAGCTTGTTGCTTTGCGTTACTGATACATACTGTATCTGAGATTTGCTGTCATGTTTTTACATGATTGTGATCAATACACGATCCTTAACTTATTTTTAATACTATATACAACGGCCAAAAATGGTTTGCTCTTAAGCTCTGGCATTTATTTGACTGGAACAGCTACCGCTTGCTGTGTTAACGCACATGAAATCAATTCTTTCGACTGTGTTCGAACAACACCATTCACACGTTTGTCGTTGTTGAATCACTAGAAATCAAGTCCACGTAAGCAGAGGCACATTTGATTTCCGTGCCGTGTTTGAATGCCAGTTCTACCGTTCTGTCATTCCGTGTAATCTCCTGCAAGTCCACAAAAGTCTGCTTCACAGAAAAATCAGTGATGGATTTACTTTGAAGTAGAATAAAGTGTATTGTAAATGTGTTTCTTAAAGCATGTGCTTTCCAGGAGGCTGTGTCTGTGTCCACTATATCCCTGGTGATTGTTTTAAACCACCACAATGACATGAACATGAACCAGCTGCAAGATTTATCTCCCACTTTTCCACCCCTGGGCTTTGAATTAGGCATCATAGTTTTTTTGGCCAAGTCAGATACCTAATCCTATTTGAAGCAGCTTTCCAGAATGAAATGCGCCATAGGCTGTCTCTGCACTGTAGCAGGCCTGGCCACAGAATCTGTGGAACAGTGTAGAGTGGATTGTGACCATTATAAAACATTGTATTTTTAATTCACATCTGTCTGTGGTTGTGACAAAATAGAACCCCCCACCACCACCTGTTACGCTTTTAATTGAGCATAGCATTGCGTCACTGCATTACATCAAGACTTTAATCATTGATAATGTATATCTATATCTTACAATGCAGTAGACATTCATAATGGTCTTTAATGTGACGGAGAGGCAACTGAGAGGCTAAATTTGTTTCAAATGAATATAATTATGAATGAAATAGTTTGTGAAGAGCAATTTCAAATGACTCCGAGGGTTTTGCATTACGTGAGGAGGTTACAAGATGACATATTTTCCTGGCAAAGAATGACACAAGCCCCAGTGAGGATTAAGAGAATTATTCTCAAAATGAGTTACAAATTGTGATAATCCTGCTGCTCTGCATCTCGGCAGGACAACAAAACGCCATCACAGTGCATTAGTCCCCTAATCATCCCAGCGCTTTTGTCCCCTAATACACTGTTGTGTATCTTTGCAAGGACCAAATCCTATAGAAATATAAGTGCATGTTTTGAGTATGGTGGAGTAATTTTCCTTTGTTTGAATATGCGCAATATTAACAAAGCTATTCACTGCCAGGGAAATGTAAATGCCCATCAATAAAAAAGGACTAAGGAATAAAATGTTTACAATAAACCAACAAAAGCAACCAATACATAACAGACCGGTCAGTAAGGAGAAAATTAGCAAAAGATTATTAAGCCAGAAGGCCTTATGATGAAAGTCCATTTACGTTTTCAAAAATGAAAATGAAAAAAAACTAAATCTCATTTTTCCTCAGTTTATCTGTTTAGGTAAGTGCAATGACGAAATCCAACAGGTGCAAATATCAGGAACAGTATTTTATTCAACATTTATTTGTTATCAGACAAAAAGGCAAAGTTATACAAGCAGAAGGAAGAAATGCAAATAGCTCATGTGTGCAGTTTACATTTTAATTACATAAGAAATATTTACAGAACATTCAAAATAAGTCAAATATGTCCATCGATGATGTATAGCATGGCATTATGTTTATCTGTTGTATGTTTAAAAGTATTTCCTCCAGCACTGAATGAAAGAAGCTATTGTGTTCTGTGAAGGTGTTGTTATGCCGGTGGAAAAGATGCTGCCATATTTAATATGCATTAGCTTGTTTCACCGATTCAAACTTTTTTGCTAAAACATAAAATAAGTGTTTTTCATTTACGCATGATGGATGTTTTATTTGTCACAACACTGAAACATTGCTGTAAGACGCCAGCAAGCTGATACTCATCTACAGCGATCCTGACACTAACCCAGTTATTAGATTCATACACAACAACTACATAGATTTAAACACATAATTCATGATGCAATTAATCTGGACTTCACCAGCAGGCCCTGGATTGTATATTAACTGACATAGTCCTTTTTTTTCTTCCTATTTTTAGCTATAGTAGAGATATATCCAAGGGTTGGTGCAGCTGTTGAGGCTGGCCAACAGCATGATGATGGCAAACACTGGACCTGTGAGAGAGAAAGAGAGATAGAGAAATGGTTAAACAAACTCTAAAAAGAAAGGACTGGAAAGGTGGCAGCAGATCTCTTAACATTCCGAGGTGCACAACTGATGACTAGCTTGACATGTGGGCCTATGGTGACATTAAATAAATTGTTACAGGCATCTTTGATCCTCAAAGGTTGTGGACCTCCTAGACATCATTTGGACAAACCTTTAGTAGGCGCACTGCTTGGGCTCCACGCAGACCATAACTGGACAACAAAGAATGGGCTCCAACACACTGTGTATGTTATTATAATAACAAAAGTCATTTTCACAGTCTTAAGCATCGCGTTGGACACACCCTTCGTGCCCGCGCGCCATGTCTGCAGCGCCTTTCTCTTCATGTTGAAGTAAATTGTTGTGCATATTTTCAGTTGGCAATAGAGTACAATGACTGCAGGCAGGGCGAACACTGACAGGGTGATCCAGGTGATGTAAAACCTGCTCCCCCACGGTTCAATAAATGTAGCCCAGCAGTCGTACTGGTTCTCCTCCACCTCCAGGAGAGAGAAGATGAAGATCTGAGGAGAGCTGAAGGCGAGAGAGATCAGCCACGCTGCGCCTATAGAGAGGTATCTCCTAAACGAGCCCTTCAAGAAGGAAACCATTGGCTTACAAACCGCATGGTACCGGTCTACGGTCATAGCCACTATCATGTACGTGGAGGCAAACATCCCCACCACCTGCAAGTATTTTACGGACCGGCACAGGAAGTCCGTGCCTCGGAACCTGTGCGTAATTTCCATGAGAAACTGCGGTAGGACTTGGAAAAAAGCGACCACCAGATCTGCCAAGCACAGATGCAAGAGGAACAGCTGGGTTTTTGTGTTTCTTTTTCGCTTCTTCCATAGTGCGTCCAAGAAGAAAAGATTGCCACATGTTGCAAGCACAAAAACCAAACCCAAAATTCCAACTCTGATGAGCGCAAAACGTCCATACACTTCTCCATCCTCATCTGTTGCCTTTTCTGAGCTGTTGTTGCTGCCGGAACCCATTCAATTTCTGATGTTTCCCGTTTGGAACTTGTGGTTTCAATTAACGTTTCCGTACATTATCTAGGGGTTGGATTATTGGACTATTGCAATGTGGACGCACTGCAGGCATTTCGACATTTTCCTCCTTTGCGCGCGTGTAGCAAGTGACTGTGACGTCTGTGAGATGGGAAAGCCATCGACTTGGAGGGGTGAGGGGGGGTCAGCCTACTCAGTGATGACTGATTGTAGGTGTATGCCATAAGCCTGACATTGACAAACATATTATATAAGACACACCCACATGCATTTTGTTATCGTCAAACTCATAATGTCAAAATGTACGGTGAAATACAAATACATTCCCTCCTGAACTTATCATAATTAATATCTCACTCATCTTCAAAAGGTGTTTTCTAATGCCTCCTGAACAAGTGCTGAAGCATCTGTTATAGATTACACTTCAACTAAGAGTTTTTCAGATCCAGAGAATGATTTAATCAAAAGTGTATTACTCATTTCTGTAATAACCACATCATGCTCCGTGAGTTTTCAAATGTATTATTTGGTGTAGTGTAATATTATGCTAAATAATAATAAACTTGCCATATGATCACAATCTACAGGGTATTCACCGCTCATGATCCTAATTTAATAACAATTTCATAAACGTTCTGCATCTTATTTGTTGATGGTCTTGGCGGGGCAACTGAGCAAAGAGCAACTGAAATAATTTGTGAAAACAAAAAATTACACATTAGTATTCTTCACTGCTATTATTAGGGGTTGGCTTGATAATTGCACTAGGAGTTAAAAGCTCTGACATTTGGATTGGGAAGGCAGAGAAAGAACTCTAGAGCAGAAAGGAAAGTCTGAATACAGTCTTAATGTCAGACACAATAGAAAGGTGATCTCAACATTGGTTAAAACCAGAGGATACTACTGTGTGGAGTGCCATCAGATGTGAAGGCCATGCATTTTAACATTCAGAAAGGGTTCTTTTGAATATAACCTGAAAGGCTGTCAATAGTCTTTGACTGCTCAAGGAATGAGCAGACCCTGGTCGTTTAGATCAGATAATCAGAGAACCTATTTGGCTAAACATTTTGTTAAACATTGAGTCAACCAAACCTGACTACTCAGATATGAGTTGAAGGCTGTCAAGCACACAACGTTTATTTACACCTAAAGTTGCATAATGAAATATGAATGAAAGAGGTACTTAAGTGATTTTGATTTGATTATTGCACTTTCGTAAAGTTACAGGGCATGATACATGCTTAAAAAAGCAGCAGAAGCCAAGATTTCCTGACTTTTATTCTATATTTTTTCCTACAGTCCCCACAATGCTTCTTTCATCATATCCTGGTGGTCTGTTCAATGCCCCTATCTTTCAAACTGTATGCCCCCAGTTTGTAACTATAACACAGGTTTTCTGTCAAATGTTTGTCTCAAGCCTGACTAACATGTAAGATGACCCTTATAATGTCATCAGGGCTTTTGAAAGCTCAGAGGTCATAATACAACAGCTTTCACAGGCTCTCAAATATGAGTAAACTGACCTTTATGCGTAAAATCGGTGGAATGTTCCTTTTAAGCACCACTCCATACAGAAAATATCCACTTTTTGTCAAAGTATATCCTTATTTCTTTTCTCAAACTATTTTTTTAAAGTGTGCATTACTGTGTAGCATAATGGAAAGACCTTTCACAGAATGTGTCAGTAGTTACCGGTGGATGGCAGGGACATACAGTACAATCACAATGTATTTATGTAACTATAATGTCACCACCACTTTACCCATGACAAATGTAATATAATACTTACTACATACTTTCTCGGTCATTACAGGGTGTTCATATTCCACAATAAAAAGGTGGTGTGGGCGCGAAGCAGAAAAAAGAGGATAATGTTTTAATGTCACTCATCCAGCCTCTATCATACCCCCCTAAAAGCTGTTAGATCATATGTCAAGTACACATGTGAACACATATGAACAAGAGTTCATGTGGTTTTTGAAAGAGCTGCAGGTATAGCTTGCAAGCAATTGCACGTCATTAGCTATGAGTCACTTTTGATAATAATAGAGAAATATGGCTCTGCAAAGTCGCCACAGTGCCTCTACAACTGTGCATAAGAGCTTGAAAGCATAAACATACTGCACATACTGTGCGGTGTATTCTTGATATATTTAAATTGTAATTGCTCCTTTTTTGCAGTGAAATATTTGTTCGTTTTATTCCAAATAAGTTTTGTCGACACATCGTGGCATAAATAAAGAATTACACTGTACAAGGCCCACACATCTAAGTCACTGCGTCACATCTGTGATGTTGTGATATCGCGAGAATCCAGCTGCTGTCGCAGGTGATCACATCCTCCCTTCTGAATGAAATATTTTGGCAACATATTTAGCCGTCTTTGTTTCGTATGGTAAGAAGAAGTTTGTTTATTTTGTGACATTGCGTAACATTCGACAAACTGACAATATACACTCTATTAATAAGCAAAGTTAGGCCAACAGCAGCTATGGTAACGCTAACTAACGTTATATATATTTGACAACTGTTTGCCTAGCAAGCCAGCTTTCAAACATCATGAGGTGTTGATGTTTTTAAAAAAGGTTAACGTTAACTAGCTAGCTAGCTATCTAACACAAACGGCTTCAGTGCAATACACCCATGTTTTGGTGTCTTGCATATGTGTTTTAACGTTACATCTAACGTTATTTTAACTTAGCTAGCTAACGATTAGGCTTAGCACACTATGAGGGCCAACAAAACGCACAAGTCATACTAGAGAATCATAACGTTACTGTAAATTATAGGCTATCTAACGTTCTATCTGCTAGCGTTAGCTAGCTAGCTAAAAGCAGAACTGTTTACTGGCTAACAGTTTAAGTTTAAGCTAGCTGACGTTTTGTTATTTCGAAGGGAATTGATACCATAGACATATCAGGGCAACGGGGAATCCAAAGCATTATATGGGATTTAATGTCAACTCGTAGCAAGTTGGGTGTAACTTCTGGTAGTATCTAGATCCAGAAATCTTCTTCTGGGTGGTTCGGCGGTTCAAAGGTGCATCACTGATCGGAGCAAAGTCTTGCTCTCAATAACGTCCGCGAGCCACTTCTCTCTGAACCTGGTCCTGCCGGGTGTGTGCACCAGCCTGTTTGACTCCACTATGAAGTGCACCTCAACGGGCAGAGTTTGTGGTTTGACTTTAGATATGTCCACGACGAAATAGACGCTAGCTGTCCCCTGAATCGGCTTCCGCGACGTCGGGGTACTGAAGCGGGCCTGGTAGTGATAAAAGGTATGATGCTCCTCCTCGGTTGAGTAGAGGAAGTCCAGACTGTAAAGCCAGCAGGGCTGTATCTCCAAGGTTTGAATATACTCCCCAATCTGCTTTTTCCCCACTTCGACTGTAAAGTCTTGTCCAGCAACCCAGTTATTATTCCTCATCTCACTGTCAGGAGAGTCATCCAGCTGCTCCTTCGTGACAGTGTGGTGGTGTCTCTCCAGCAACGTTTTCACAAGTTGAGCTGACTCTGTCCTGAAATTCAGATTTAATGAATCTCGGTCCTCTTCCATCTTGTCTTTGTAACAATGAACAGCACAACAGGTCGCCTGGGAACTGGATGGTTTAGCTAAGTTGTTAGCATGTGAATGCTGTTATCTGTTTTTGTTGCTGTAACAGTTTCCATGGCTACCAGCCAGGATAGGTGATGTGGCAAATGGAGCCCTCTGTTGACCACTTGCCATTTTAATGTGCTCACTTTTTTTGTTTTATTAAATATTGTTTGTTGTCTTTTTTAGGAAACCTTAGAACAAGCAGCAAAATTGCTAATTTCCCTCTAAAATGGATTTTCTACCAAAACCTGCTAATGGCAGGTAGTCTGCCAGAATGCTGCATCGTTTAACACAGACATGAAGCATCACCCAATTGCCTGATTACCTCCAAGTTCTCCACTGCTGTTCCGAGTGAGCCAGAAAACGCATGTCGCGAATCAGGACCACACTTGATAGTGTCACCAAGGCAGTAGGCAGCACAGACCTCATCTCCAAGTTCTCCCGCTTCAAGCCTGGCAATGTCACAGTCGACAGCACCCATGCAGAAAAGGCTCTGGTCACAGCCAAGACCTTAACCTCTAACAACACAGCTACAGCCTCACCACCTAAAGCCAACATGAAAGAAGAAGAAGAAGCAACAGAAGATGGCGAGAGGAACCCAGCCGAGGAAGAGTCCGACATGCAACAGCAGCAAGTTACAGAAAATCCTTTTGTTGCCACAAAGAAATCCACATCAAGTTTAGCTTCAGCAGCGAATGTATCTGCATCTAGCTCTTCCTCGACTTTAGCAAAACAAACTATACAGCTGTTTCACCCTGCATCTCTGTCCACCAACATGGATGAGACCTACAAAACTCTGGCTCAGCACATCAATAGTTACTTTGGCGTCAGCACACAAGAAGAAGAAGAAGAAGGATACAACAGGCCACTGCAGCAGCAGCAGCAGCAGCAGCACAGAGAAGTGGATGATCCTGTTTCTCAGCCCACTCTCAGCACCGTTGCTCGCACAACTAGGGACCACATTCCTATGTTGTCCTCAGTGGCAGAAGCTAAAAGTATTGAAGCACCCGCTACCTCTCCTCCCCCTCCCTCTCCATCAGATAAGCTCAGTCCTCCAGCAGCGTCGCCCTCCTCTGACATCCCCGCAACTGAAAGTGCAGCAGCTCAGTCCATCCCTGTGCCTGCTACCTCCCCTAAGAAAGGCTTCACCCACTATCTTTCTTACCCTCGTCCCAGCGTTCAGGCGTTTGTCGGCAGCTACATTGCACCCCTGGTCCCCAAATTCAGAGGTGATTCCAAAAGCATTGCACCTGAAAAAAGCAAGTCTTCAGCAGTAGCTGTGGAAGAGCCCACTGTGGACAAGGCAGGAAAGAAGACAGACAGTGAAGAGGAGAAAAAGGATGAAGTGAACCAACAGCTGTTGACTCAAAGAGAGAAGGTGAGACGCTCAGTATGGCTCTAATGAATGTTCAAAGCTTAGGGCAGTGCACAAATCAAAATGGCAAACAGTCACTTCTACGATGTCACTTGGTATGTTATTTAGGCCAAATGTGTTTAGGAGGCTTTATATTTGTCAGATGGTCCTGATGTTTTGTCCATGGTGTGTATTTGTCATGCAGATAATAGCCAGGGTGAGTTTAGACAACAGGACCAGAGCCCTGGTGAAAGGCCTGCAGAGAGTCACTGATGTCAAGCTCCTCACCAGCCAAGTGGAGGAGCTCATCCATCACCTTCTGGAGTTCCCCGAGACGCGAGGTGTGGCTGTCAAGGTTAGTTTGTATCGCTGTTAGAATTGTTTCTGTACGTACCCTGCAGTTCAGTCAAATGTCAGATGTGTTGCACAGTCCTCAAACGTTTTTGTAAGCGGGACATTTTAGTATGTTTGGGTATAACGATGCAAATGCAACCTATAGGAGAGTGTGCTGCCCTGTCTGCTGCGATTGCGCCAGGCCAGAGACCTGCCTCTTCAGGGTGCTGTGAGAGAAGCTCTGGCCCTGATTGGCTACACTGAACCAGTCAAAGGCAGAGGAATTCGGGTCCTGGCCATAGACGGAGGCGGAACAAGGTAAAGCTATACTGGGAGGGGAAAAGTAATTTTAAAAATGAAATAATATGTATCCTCCAAAACATCTAAAATAAATATTTTCCTTTAATAAATATGAGTCTTCCTACTCTTACATTCGCTGATTTTTATAAGCAATGTATGAGCAGCAGTAACTTATGTGGCTAAGGAATAGAGTGCCACCTACAGAATATAAAATGTGCCAACTAAAAAACAGTCCCAGTGCTGGCTACAGTATCATTGCAGTCCAACTGTACGAGACCTACATATTATAATTGATCAAATATAATATTTTCATTTTTGTCAGTCTAGGTTTGTAAACCTGTGCCTTTTGTTACAGGGGACTGCTGGCCCTGCAGACTCTCCATAAACTGCAGAACCTGACTGGTAAACGAGTCCACCAGCTGTTTGACTACATCTGTGGAGTCAGTACAGGTATGTTGTCATTACTGTTTAGTGTTAGTCATTTTTTTTTCTCTCTCTCTTACTTCTTCTCTAACACTGACCCCACATGGGAATTTATGTGAACACTGATATTCCTTGCTCACTGGCACATCACACTTGTTCCTCTCTACTTTAGGTGCTATTTTGGCCTTCATGTTGGGAATTTTTCAGATCCCCTTAGATGAGTGCGAGGAGATGTACAGGAAGCTGGGTTCGGATGTCTTCAAACAGAATGTCATCGTTGGAACCGTAAAGATGGGCTGGAGCCATGCTTTCTATGATAGTGAAATATGGGAAAACATACTAAAGTTAGTCTCTTTCTAGCCTTTCCATTCCATTACAACTCTCTTTAATCCCTGATATTAAAGACACCGGGGTAGTCTATAGATAGTATATAGAGTTGCCTGTATCTTTAATCTGTTTTTGTATTTTCTTTAGGGAACGTATGGGTGAGGGGCGTATGATTGAGAGTGCTAGGGACCCACACTGCCCCAAAGTAAGCAACGTGTCTTTTCAGCGCTACACTATTTAGATAAACACTTAATTTATGCATGGATGTAGCAGTATTTGCTCTTTTTCAGATCTTTAAAATAAGAAATAAAAAAAAGTTTGTCCCATGTGTAACAAAGCACTCAGGGAAAACACCAGCTTGTTGACGTGCTGGAAAAAATATGAATGACTTGCATGTTCCTCTGTAAATCATACCTTTTGTATGTCCACCAGGTGTCAGCAGTGAGCACCATTGTGAACAGGGGATTACCTCTGAAGGCCTACGCGTTTAGGAACTACAGACTCATGCCAGGAGTGAGATCCCACTACCTTGGAGACTGCAACCACAAAATGTGGCAGGCTATCAGGGCCTCGTCTGCCGCCCCAGGCTACTTCCAGGAATTTGTCCTGGGAAAAGACCTCCATCAGGTACAGCACTGAACTGAGAGAACTGGGCAGAAGTTTAGTTCAGTTGAGTTTAGTTATCTGAATTTAAATATTGTAGTTTGAAAAAGGAGGTTGATAATAACACAGGTTGCAGAATAGATGAACGCGTTAGGTGTTGCCACATGTCATTTTGTCCATAAATGCAGCAACATGATCAATAATGTACAGTAAATTTGAAGGAAAGTCATCTCCATCAACATTAACATTAACAGTGGCGCAGATGGTAATAGTAATTAAGAGGACACATTTAGTTTAGTGTGAGAGGGTAATTTCCTTGAAATCCTACCAATCAATACACTTACGCAATGGCACTGCATTGCCCAGTGCCTAGGACAAAAGCGCAGAGCATTGCACTGCATTCTGTGCTTGCGTGTGTGTGTGTGTGTGTGTGTGTGTGTGTGTGTGTGTGTACACTAAGGGTATGTGTGTAGATTTGTTTCACTCTTCCGAACCATAACCTTGAAGGCAGCCCCTTCGTTGGTTCATCCTCTCCTCCGGCTGTCAAGAGTCCAAGAGAGAAATTGAACAGAATGAGAGAGATTCCTTGGACCTGGCCTGTGCCCCCTAAACATCAAAAGCCTCGTCCTCTTAGGACTTAAAGCCTGCCTTCCTGCAGAGAAATACAACGCTTCTGATTTGATTTCCCATGAAAGAAAATATCCTGTCTGTCAGACCAACACTGTCTCAAGGCGTGTTTGAGTATAACAAAAATACTAATATTTGATTAGTTTGAATACAAATTTGTTTGCCGAAAACCGTGTCCCACTGAGTTATGTTTAGGAAGACAGTACTGCTTCTCCTGACCTACCTATTGGAGACTAGTCTACTGGATAAATAATCTGATAATGTATGTGTTAAAAATGTCAGCAATCACTATTGGATGATGTTTGAATCTGATACTGTATGAGGCTGCACACTGTTATGATAAAATGCCATTTTAGTGGTTTTCCATTTCTGACTAATGACATGGTAATGGATGCTAGCTCTTTTTTCTTGAGGTTCAAGAATTAGATTAGGTTTCGGTAGGAGGTTGTTGAATGAAGCTCAGGCTGTTGTGGCGTCTGATAAATGACTACAGTGTTTGTAGCATTAATGTATTGTACTTTTTTTTTTTTTGATTATTAGGCCAGAAATCTTTAGATGGTCTTTATGGGCACCAATTATGCTCAAGGCTTAGCTTCATTTAAATAACCTACTTAGGCAAATTAGCCTTGTCCCTGCTTCTAACAAGTATTTCTCTCCCCTGCCATTTCCTAATGCGAGAGTCCTGGTAGACAGCCCTTTACAATGTTTTACTTAACAACAGATCCTAATCTCCAATCCCACTCTGCATGCTCACGGACCTAAACTTGGATTCTCCTCTGCATTTAAAATCAAAACAAATGGCCTACTAGTCATTTGCCCAAGCTTTTTCAGCTCTTAATTTAGCAAAGCAGCTAAATGTAACCGCAACCTCTAACCCCAAAAACATGTGATATTTTTTTTTTTTGCTACTAATGTATTAACACGACAGAAATCTCCTCATATTCTAAATGGTGTGTGTGTCTGTGTGTCCGTGTCCCCTCTTGGAGCTGCATAGTCTTTCATCGAGAGTTTGAGCTACTGTTTCCACCCACCGGTCTCACTCCTACTCTAGCTTTCAGCACTAGCAGTGGTATTTCTCAGGGGAATTCTGCCATTGCAGGTCATCAAAAATACATAGATACACACATAAATGGAGTAGAGAAAGGCACAGTCACACACTCAATGTAGAGGTCAAAATTTCAATGTTTCTCTTTCTCATAGCAAACTATTATTATTATTATTATTAGGCCATAGCAGTCATTTCCCTGCATGAGGATGCTGTATTTTAGCAGCGTCGTCTTTGTGTGTTGTGATAGGATGCAGGCTAAATGTCATTCAGTTAGGTCAGACCCCAGGGTGAGAGGTTGAGGGTCAGAGCTGATGCGCAGCGGTGTGTTTAACCTGCTGTTTCAATATCTTGAAACACCTAAAGGTTAGCAGCTTTATAATGAGGCTAGGAATGATATGTTTTAGGCTGTATTTGTCCCATTATAATACCAGGGCAGCAGAGTGGACAAGTCACCCATAGGCCGACGTTTGAATTCAAAAAGAGGTTCCTAGAACAAAATATTAAGCTTATTCAGGTATTTCTCAATTAGTTTAGGTTAAGAAATAAAGTTGAATTAATAATGAAGGGTTAGGGGGTTACTGGTAGATTTCTCTCATGTTTCTTCATCGCCCGTTGTTAACGGGTAAGTCTGTATGTGTGGTTGTTTGCTTTATCCCAGAAGGAGCGAATTTAAACATTTTGGATACTTTTCTACTGCCCATCGCCTGTACTGTAGAGATGTGGAAATGGCCTTTACCTCTGCTCTGCTGGGGGGCTCCGGGTCCGGGTCCGACCTCTTGTGTGCCACACTCTCCATCTCTATTAATCCGAGCCAAAAGCCCTTCAGTGGTTGGATATGGTCCAAAACTTGACTCGGAAAGACTGTGAAAGAGAATTTAGCACTAAATCGGTCCAGGCATCCATTCAGCTTGATTGTCTTCTCTCTGCCATTGTTGGCACCATTTAGATCAGCAACTCTTTCATGAAGCCAGTAAGGTTATTTAGAGAAAAAGCACGTAATTTGGGATTAGCTTCTAAATGGAGCCGGTCAAGATTAGGATCCTCAAATGCAATATGTTGATCAACAAAGCTAAATTCAGATTAATGCAGCAATTAGAATCTTTATTTAGCTGAATTCCAGACCAAATTACAAATGGACTTATTTAGATGCAGATAGCTGTTTAAAAAAGACATCTTTTCCTACTTGTTTACTTACTGAATAAACAGGGCGGTTTGCCAGCGCAGCACATCTCTGGCCAGGGAGCTTCTTTTCCTCCTGCCTAAAGCTGTGTAGCTCTGGGACAGCTTGTCCACTTCACCTCATTTGTCCCCTACAGGCTGTCACATCAAATATATTGAAACTAGAGGCACATTCAATACATACAAAGTGTCCTATATGCGCATTAACCTTGCTTATTAGGCATATTTGACTGATTAAATGCTGAAGGCGACTTCAGAGTTTTAGAATCCTTCAACCATTGGTGGTTTAAAAAGCAAATGTTCCACCCTGCTTCAGTTGCAGCAGAAATAAGACCTGAACATGCTACATGCTACAGTTGGTTTACTTTGAGGGAAATTGGCAGATTCTTTACATTTTATTGGAGGTTCTCCTTCCCTTTTTATCATTTCACTTCCCATCTGCCTTCTCCTTTAGGATGGGGGACTCCTGATCAACAACCCCACAGCGTTGGCCATCCATGAGTGTAAGTGTCTGTGGCCTAACACACCACTGCAGTGTGTGTTGTCTCTGGGCACCGGGCGGTACGAGGCGGTGGGCAAGAACAGCACGACCTACACGAGCCTCAAGACCAAGCTCACCCACGTCATCAGCAGTGCCACAGATACCGAGGGTAAGACCACACAAAATATAGTTTTGCATGTGTTTGACGTCCAACGCGCATTCATTTATAAACCACAGATCATAGAGGCATGCGGTCACCGGCAGTGTGTAATGCACTGCGATTTCTCTGGTTCAGTACAGTCTCTTGAACTATAAAGAGGAAATGCCTGGAACTAGTGTTTGACTTTGCTAGCTAAAGGCTCCCAATCCATCCTTTTTTTATTTTTATTTTTTTATTTGGTGTAATTGTTGCCGTGAAATTCCACTGTCAAACACAGCCCAACATATTATTTAAGTCTCCCGTCCAGCTGTGTGGAGAGACTGAGTGTCTTTGACAAGCGGTTGAGACACAAATGAGGTGAACGTGAGATTAACTCTCTCTGGCGATGTTCGCCCTGTTGGCAATTTCCTTGAACGTGAAAGGCCAAAGTCCCAATCCATCCTTTTTTTATTTATTTTTTTTAGAGGTGCACACCATGCTGGACGCACTCCTTCCCCCTGACACGTACTTCCGCTTCAACCCCTACATGAGCGAGGACATCCCGTTGAACGAGAGCCGCGCCGAGAAGCTGAACTTCCTCAAGGGCGAGGGGGAGCGCTACCTGGAGCGCAACGAGGCCAAGCTGAGGAAGGTGGCGAGCGTGCTCAGCCAGGAGAAGAGCGCCATCCAGAGACTGGCAGAGTGGGCCAAGCTCAAGGCCGAAATGTACGAGGGTCTCCCCTTCGTCTCCAAGCTGTAGTTATTGGTTTGGCAACAGTGTGACCACAAGGGAGTTTTTAAAGGTAAGAAGACCCGATAGATTAGGGGGCAATCTGGACACATTTGTTAAGCATTTTGGTAGGCAATTTGGAATCAAATACCCAATGATTTTTTTCACGTTTTGATCACCATTTACCACAACACTAGACAATTACAACTATGATTATGCATAAAAAAAAAGACAATACAGTAAATAATAGTGTGAAAATTTCAAATGTGATGTAATTTGTTTTTTGTGGGACAGAATGTGTCTATGATGAAGCCGGAATAATATATGAATATGATTGATGAAATGAATCACTTGAATGATCAGGGAAAGGCTGGCTGCAAGTGTTAGTTGACAGAACGCACAAAGATGGTAATGGGGCACTGACACATGACCATAATATAAAGAATTAATGGTAATATGATAACTGTAGTTATTTTGTTAAAAAAAAAAAAAAAAAAAAACAACTGATATTTATTTGCATTTTCAGTAACTTGAAAACAAGATGTGTTTAATACATGTATGTTGCAAAGTGAAAACATAAACACGACTGCCTATTTCTAACACTGTACAGAAGAAGGAACTAATGCACTTTGTAAAACAGAGTTTTAACCATGAAAATGTAAATGATATTTGAAATAATTATGAATTATTTGAGTGCTCTTGCTAGAATTTAAGAATAAGACAAAAAGAAATACTGCTGATTCTTAATTTCACTGTGCTGTATATGCACTTACAGAAACTTAAATATCTGTTCCGATACTAACGGTAAGGTTTTAGAATGACTGTTTTCCTCTTGGTACGAAGCATGTTCTCCATTGTGGCCCATTACTCAGTATGAAGCTTTTGCCTTTAACCTTGCTCTAGTCTGAATTCCTCAGCCCTGGCTGTCGTGGTCGCACACTTTATAAATTTGACACACTTTTTACATTGTGAGAATCCATATTGCCCCGATTCCTCTCTTCATTAGTTGGTGGAATGCGAAATGAAAAATAAATGTCATGAAAAAATAAAATGTACATTTTCAAAACCGTGATATAACTTATGTTATTTTTTTATTTATTTTTTTTACCTCTGATTTGTTTTTATTGGGAAAAATAATCCACAGGAATGTATGTCATGTTATTTATCTGCTTCTACATTCTGCTGACACTTAATCAACACAAACGCATCACAAAGAGCCCCACAATAGAGTTGTCACAAAGGAATGCTAAGTGTCTTCATATGATGAATTGCCTGTTTTTCCCAATCGCACACATTGATTTTCTGCTTTATTGTTTCGATCTCATTGAAGATCCACTGAAATTCCATAGTATCATTCCTCCCAGTCACAGTGTTGTTACCCCAATCAACGTGAACAATACGCCACGAGGGAGCAGTACTACAAACCTTTGCAACAATGACTGATAGATAGAGAATAATATGTCAGGCATTGCACTTTTGACTGATGCCTTTACTCCTGGATTCAAACGGTCAAAGTTGTAACTGGCTTGACTGATAGATTGATGGCCCATTTTTGTTCCCCCAATGCTAGCTTGAGCTTCCCCCAAATGTGGTTTGATTTATGGCTGAGCTGCCTACACTTGGCCTTGCTCTAGCAAGGTCTTTTCAGTAGGTAAACGCTGACACTGGGGTGACAGATCCTACAAGAGTGGCTAGGTTGAAAGCTGGCAACATGGTAGATGATGTGTTTCTGAGACCAATGGGTGCATAGAAGTCTAAGTTTCTTGTTACTAAGGACTTCTTGGGGGCTGATTGGACGCTGGATTAATACATTTCAGTTTACCTGCATGGTGGCTCCTCTTGGAACCAACAGCGTTACAATGCAAAGCAGGCGCTCCAGATGCACGAGTAGGCAAACAAAATCCACAAGAAAGGAAATGAATTGTTGGAACACACTTTCCTTTTAAAGGGGACACAAAACAAACTAATGTACCTCACCATGCCGATAGCAGATAGTTTCAGTCTACTTTGAAATACCATATTTCTCTTCACCTACATTGTTTTGGGTTGGCATAAGATGGCAGATACTTCTAAAGTGAATACTTCACAGCATTGCCATGTAAAGCTGAAACTTTCTGAATGACTAGATACCACATAAGTATAACAAACCCTTTTAAAGATAAAGAAAGTACAGAATGGCCTAGCAGACAGTGGGTAAGGTTGAGCGGTATTTGTCACAATTGCATAGTTTTAAGCCAAATTACTTTCTATTATATTCCTGGAACACACAACACTTTGTTCTTGTGTTTTGTTACACAGCTGGAATTGACTTTTGCCGGGCTCAATTTTCAGGTCAGATTTATGCTGATCTGAAAACTTTTAATACATAGGTGTAATTGTTGCCGTGAAATTCCACTGTCAAACACAGCCCAACATATTATTTAAGTCTCCCGTCCAGCTGTGCGGAGAGACTGAGTGTCTTTGACAAGCGGTTGAGACACAAATGAGGTGAACGTGAGATTAACTCTCTCTGGCGATGTTCGCCCTGTTGGCAATTTCCTTGAACGTGAAAGGCCAAAGTGCCAAGGTAAGATGGAGTCTGACAGGCTGTGTTTACATGAAGGAGTGGGAAATATATACAGGTGCTGGTCATCTAATTAGAATATCATGAAAAAGTTGATTTATTTCAGTAATTCCATTCAAAAAGTGAAACTTGTATAATGTATACATTCATTCCACACAGACTGATATATTTCAAGTGTTTATTTCTTTTACTTTTGATGATTAGAACTGACAACTAATGAAAACCCCAAATTCAGTATCTCAGAAAATTAGAATATTGTGACAAGGTTCAATATTGAAGACACCTGGTGCCACACTCAAGTCAGCTAATTAACTCAAAACACCTGCAAAGGCCTTTAAATGGTCTCTCAGTCTAGTTCTGTAGGCTACACAATCATGGGGAAGACTGCTGGTTTGACAGCTGTCCAAAAGACGACCATTGACACCTTGCTCAAGTAGGGCAAGACACAAAAGGTCATTGCTAAAGAGGCTGGCTGTTCACAGAGCTCTGTGTCCAAGCACATTAATAGAGAGGCGAAGGGAAGGAAAAGATGTGGTAGAAGAAAGTGTACAAGCAATAGGGATAACCGCACCCTGGAGAGGATTGTGAAACAAAACCCCTTCAAAAATGTGGGGGGGATTCACAAAGAGTGGACTGCAGCTGGAGTCAGTGCTTCAAGAACCACCACGCACAGACGTATGCAAGACATGGGTTTCAGCTGTCGCATTCCTTGTGTCAAGCCACTCCTGAACAAGACACAGCGTCAGAAGCGTCTCGCCTGGGCTAAAGACAAAAAGGACTGGACTGCTGCTGAGTGGTCCAAAGTTATGTTCTCTGATGAAAGTACATTTTACATTTCCTTTGGAAATCAAGGTCTCAGAGTCTGGAGGAAGAGAGGAGAGGCACAGAATCCACGTTGCTTGAAGTCCAGTGTAAAGTTTCCACAGTCAGTGATGGTTTGGGATGCCATGTCATCTGCTGGTGTTGGTCCACTGTTTTCTGAGGTCCAGGGTCAACGCAGCCGTCTACCAGGAAGTTTTAGAGCACTTCATGCTTCCTGCTGCTTTATGGAGATGCAAATTTCATTTTCCAACAGGACTTGGCACCTGTACACAGTGCCAAAGCTACCAGTACCTGGTTTAAGGACCATGGTATCCCTGTTCTTAATTGGCCAGCACACTCGCCTGACCTTAACCCTATAGAAAATCTATGGGGTATTGTGAAGAGGAAGATGCGATGCGCCAGACCCAACAATGCAGAAGAGGTGAAGGCCACTATCAGAGCAACCTGGCCTCTCATAACACCTGAGCAGTGCCACAGACTGATCGACGCCACGGCGCATTGCTGCAGTAATTCAGGCAAAAGGAGCCCCAACTAAGTATTGAGTGCTGTACATGCTCATACTTTTCAGTTGGCCAACATTTCTAAAAATCCTTTTTTTGTATTGGTCTTAAGTAATCTAATTTTCGGAGATACTGAATTTGGCATTTTCATTATTTGTCAGTTATCGCAATTAAAAGAAATTAACATTTGAAATATATCACTCCGTGTGTGATGAATGAACATAATATACAAATTTCACTTTTTGAATGGAATAACTGAAAGAAATCAACTTTTTCATGATATTCTAATTATATGACCAGCACCTGTGTATATAGTTCATACCACAGCAATATTGGTTGCTTGTTGTGGCGGGCGATGTCTCTCCTCCCCCTCAAGCAGAATTGGATTGTCTGGTTTTATGGTGTTCCTTAGCAACCGTTATAGTTCCCTTCTCGTTTACAATCTTCTCAATGTAAACGAGTATGTGCCCACGTTCGCCTAAAATTGTCCCTGATGTGTTACATGTTTTATGCAATCGACCTCTTTTATTTTGTCTCTGTAAGTGAGTTTTATGACGGTTGGCATTATGCGCAAAAAAGTGAGCACATATAAGTTTGCCATTAATATTTTCACTCTTGTTTTCAAGCTCCTTCATTTGGCACACACTTGTTTGTTAGCTTAACGTCTGCCAGGATGTTCCTGTGTCATCTTATACAAACAGTGAAGCATGTGAGAAGTTTGTATAAGTTATCTCACCATGACTCTGCTTTGTTTTAATGTGCTGCAGTGTCGGAACCTTACATAGTAGCCTGTAAATGCACATATATAAAAATGGTTATGTAACCACAGCCATCCCTAAACAGGTGATTATAATCTGAGGATACAGTAGCTTCAATTATGCAAGTAATCCAGCAAATAAGTCCTTCAGGGGTTAGAAGTGTGTGTGTGCGTGTGTGAAGCCCACACAGGATTCATGCATAACGTCTGTCATCGCAGAAGATATAATCAACCAAAGGACCTGAGGAAAACTCCTATTAAGTCACTTCTCCTCTGCTTTTTCTATCTGCTGATCCCCATCTTCTTACCGCATCATCTCAGAATATGTAGACCCCAGCTGCTCTCTGACCAAGTTAGAAAGGCTGTTGTTTAGACGATAACAGAATGAAAGCCGGTATCTGGAAGCTGTCACTGAGACATTGTCGTACAATAATATATCCTGGCCTGTATAAACTGGTTTTAAAGTACACGGTGCCCCAGAGAAGGCTTGGCATAGATCCTTAAAATGTAAAATAATACTAAAACATTTTGAGGGTTGTGTCTTCTTGAACAATTCGCTTCAGCTCATTATTGGTTAAACAGTACTGTATGATGGACTTATGGAACAGAGAGACAGTAGACAAAGTTGCAGAAATGGTAATGGAAATAATATAGCGTGTGGGAGTATCACACACTGCAGCAGTATGTCTGCAATGCCCCTCTGAAAAAAAGAGAGAAGAAATGGCAGAACAGTTTACAGAGTGGTGTGGCTCTCCGCAGATCTCTGCCAGTCGGTTGGGGACAAACACACACACGCACACACTCCTTGTCAAACAGTCCTGCATGAATATCAAACAAAACTGACTGTGCCTGATGTGGAAACTCAAATCTTCAATCAACATTACGATGTTAATTTTCTAAGTCACACCCTTGGAAAACAATTTCACATTTAAGTCATTGAGCTGGTGTTTGTTAGTTCTTTCAGGGAGTCTTGTGTATGCATACATACAGACACACCAACACATTTTTTTTTTTTTTTTTTTTTAATCATCTCATATTATGTTTTTGTGAGAAGAGCTCTTATTTGTCTTGGTCCCAGCCTTCCCCCCCAGGACTTGTCACCATTACTCGTTCTAACGGTAACTAACTCGGTTGTGAATGCTAATGCCCCTCGGCCTGGACGAGTGTTACATGCTTTTAACACGTGAAGAAACTGTACATGTATACCCTTTTTATTTTGCCACACGGTGCTGATGACCTGAACATGCTTTACAGTGAGCTAAACGTGAATAAGCAGTGGCAGTAAACCTTTCCTAAAAAAAATGATGATGAAAATATGCTGTTTAAACAGATGTCCAGTAAATTCTTCTCATCACTCATATTTGACTGGTGGACGAAAAGAGTGAGAGACTGGTATTGATGGATGTTGATGACAAGGTCCTAATGTGTGTGAGTCATGCTTGGTCTGTCCCAGATTGGAATTGGTGGGTCAGTAATGCTAGTGTAATGTGCAGTGGGGCATTTGACACCATGTCTATGTCTGCCACCTGTCCTGTGTTGATGGCAGAGAAACACCTGTGTGTCAATGCACTTCACAGCCAGCGTCCTAAACCCTTAGGCCACCAGGGTGCCCCAGAAAAGTAGATTATTTAAGTATCACTACATTTGTTATACTTGCACACCGATCTGCATGAAGTATTTCCCAAATACAGTCCACCAAGATACCAGAAGAGCTAGTGATTAAATTGCTAAATTGTAATATTTTAAAATCTGCCAATCCAATTATAAATATTAGAAGGAAAGTATAAAATGACCCCAGCTAATTGGAAGAAGACAAACCTGGTTAATACATAAGAAATGGATGAAAAGACAGGCCTACTACAAAGACAACTTTCTGATGATTACCACAGATGTCAAAGGCTACGTGTGACTTTATTTCAGGGATATTTAAAGAGCTTTTTATTGGATACAGTAAGGCACAATAATAGAACTCTGCAGGGTTATTGTTTATTTCACACATATCTGTCTGCAGGTCCCACTGCAGCCGCTCATTAAAACGGGGTCGCTGTAGTTGCGATTTTTTTCTTTCTTTCTTTCTTTCTTTCTGCACCGGATTGGCACCGGCTGACAGATATTGGTGAAATACAGAGGTCTCACTCTGATATACTCTCCATCTACCAGAAGTAACGTGTAGAGATCTTCCAACGCAGCCATGCACATTATAGACAAATATTAATGTAGGTCTATGGCAGGATTGCTTTGAGCTGTAAACAAGAAAGTAGCAGGACTTCTGTTTATTCATGTATGTAGGCCTAGTCTATTTATTTTGTAGCCTAAGTAGGCTACATAAATGTGTTTCATTTGACATCCTTGCAAGAAGTCACCATATATAAGTAACGGAATGCAATTTCTCTGTGAGGAGTAGTTGTCGAAATAAAACTAAACATAAAAAAGCAAAAACCTTTGGCCTGTGTGTAGGCCTAACTATGCATTGTCAGATCTGTTTCCACCAAGGGTGAGCATTGAAGCTGGGAATAAATAAGGCATGACCATAGACTGTGTGAAATAGGGCACGACGCCCACTTATGTCGAATGGGTCTGAAAAGTGGGACAGGTTTTTCGCTCATGAGTGCTTCGTCTTCTCGAAAGCATAGACGATCTTTGTCGTTGCTGGTTTTCGACAGCGGCGGGGGAGCTGGTGAGGAGAGCGGAGGATCCGTGTGGACCACAGCTTGCTGCTGCAGCGGCCGAGGGGGGACGGACTAACACTGGCCGGGCACAGTCTCTCAGACACACACCTCATCAATTTCTACAGCATCAACACACACTCACTTCCAGGGGAGGAATCAGGAGCCGGGTTGCATCAGACGGTGAGTTTGAACATGCCTTTCTGTGTCTTTTCTTTTCTTTTTCCAAAGATGGAGATTGCATTTTTACCCCATTATGTCTTCAGTATCAACATACCGGTATGTCGCTTGAGAATAATGGTGCAGTGGATATGTCAAGTCGGTGCATTTTCATTTGCACCAGCATCCCGGTGGTGCTGCTGCTTGACTAGGATGACCAGGTGCAAATAATATAGCAATATGGATGTCGTTTGTCGCGTTTTTTTTTTTTTTTCTTCTTCTTTTTAAATCTGGATTCTGCTGAGCATCAAAGGCAGACCATTGCAGCTTCACCGCACTGCATACACTGCATCTTGAAGAGCAACGATGAAAGCAAGCAGAGGGAGGGAAAGCAATGTGTTGATCGGCTGTACCGAATGAATGCATTGAGCGGTGGTTGCTGCAGCAGCACCACCACCACCACCACCACCAGCAGCAGCAGCAGCAGGGTTTTTCCTCATTGTTGGTGCCGGGCAAGCCCACGGGCTGAGCGGATTATTTGATGTCTGCCAGTGATGCTGCCAGATGTAGCTCAGCTCCTCTAGCTGTCAATCCAAGGGTTTTGACTTCAACACGGGCAGCACCAAGGCCCAGCTTGCAGATATCAGATGTAGAGATATGAATAGTCAGCAGGTGTCTATCGATCCGTAGGCTATAGGGGGTGGGGGCAACAGCCTCCTTTTTCTTTAATTATTGATCAACATTTTTCATTGTTTCCATTAAATAAATCAAATGGTTCCATGAAGGAAAGTTATGTGATATTTGTACGGTTTTACCCTTTGAAAGATTGTCTAATAGAGGGGAAATATCTCTTTCTACATGTCTCCAAATGACAGAAAGGAGTGGAATATGTTCAAGATTTACTCAGTTGGAGTTGATGTTGGATTGGTTACAGTCAAAGATGATTCATCTTGTTGGATTTGAAAACCCATTTGTAAAGGAATTCTAAGCCTTATCTTAGGCATTTGCAGTCAGTATTTGTGCTGAGAGGATTATTCAATTAATCGATTCATCATTTCAGTCAATTTTCAAGAAAAATGGCAAAACGCTGTCTGGTTTTAGTGTCTTAAATGTGATGATTTGCTGCTTTTCCTTGTCAAATGAAATGTGATAGTAACAGGGACAGTGTGACTATTTTCAGACATTTTATCGACACAATTATGAACCAATTGCAGGCAATGTCAAGATATAAGCTGTATAAGCCTATGCATGCTGATATGAAAGGATGTGTGTCCCTTATCACTGCATCACATTCTGTACTAAAGGTTTATATTGTTTTCACATTGTGATTTAAAGAAATGAAGTGATATGCAGATTTGTCCTGTTGCTCAGCAATAGATAATCGATAAACATGCTCTTGGTTTAATCCCCTTTGGGGCCCATGTCATCATGTTACAGGGAGTTTGCAGAACATGTGTTTGACTGACTGACTGACTACACAAACATCTATGAGTAGGAAGACTCATTGTGATGAATCCCACTATCTGTGTGGAATTAAAAGTGCGAGTTGTGCAGTCAGTATCTGTTGTTGTAACACTATGCGATACAATATGACATGAGTGTTCACTGTGAACCTTCAACTTCATGCAAATAGGTCCCTATATTACTAAGTTTTGTATTTAGTTGTGATCAGTTTGCTGTAAATGGGAAGCCTTCTGTTGTGCAAACCTGAAGCTGCACTAGAATGCTAATATCAGCCGGATAACCTACATTCTGAAAGTTGCAGTCAGCATTTCATACTGTATTCTTGTATTCAGGAGTATAGGAAGTGTTAAGACAAGAGAGGAGGCATGTCATACTCTCACTGTTTTCTATGTTTTCTTCTCTATAAAGCATTCAACCTTTGGATGAGGCTCTCTGCAGTGCCAGTTGTATGTTATGACCTTTTTGTTTTTGAATCGCAATTACCGGAAAGTGAAGCTAGATTTGACAGTAATAGGCCCTTTCCACAGAAGACCTTGTGATATGTCACAGAAGGAAAAGCACAGGTGTAAACAGTCAAATTAAATGATGGGTGAATTCCATTAAGACACTTAGAGATAGAGCGGAGCCATCGTTAATGTTATTAGTAACACCTGTGCTTTTCCTACTATAACGAGTCAAAATGTCAGCCTATTGTCATAATGTTCAAGCATACATATCACATTTTAAAAACCTCAAATTAGACCTTCCGCATTTTAAAAATCATCATTCACTTTTTTTGAAGATTATTTTTTGGGGCTTTTCCCTTTATTCGATAGTGACAGTGGATAGACAGGAAAGGGGGCGAGAAAGAGAGGGGATGACACGCAGCAAAGGGCCGAAGGTCTGATTCGAACCCACGCCGCTGCCAAGGACTCAGCCTACATGGGGCGCACGCTCTTACTGGGTGAGCTAGAGGCCGCCCCGAAAATCATCATTCACTTAAATTTATCTTGGCTATTAATCAATTAGTATGATTACCGTGGGAGTACATCTCATTTTGAAAATGAAACGCATGCAATGGCATGGCATGGCTGGCAGGTATGGCACCACGATTCCCCCCCCCCCCTTAAGAGACATCCCAAGACATGACCTCAGTCTCTTGTGACAACTCCCCAGGTTTGTCAGTGCAGAGCCAGCACTGAGCCATTACTCATGGCAGATGCAGTGTCATCGTCACTCTCCTGCTCTCCCATCCTGCTCTCACATTTATCTATGGCCCATTAGACACAAGTCAGGTGATGGAGCTTATGGTGGATTCTCCTTCTCATTCTGTCGCCTTAAGTGATGACACAATTTTCAGACATGAAAATGCACAATATTGCTTTCAGGCTGTTTGGGGATTAGGGTTTGAGGTCAACTTTCTTTCATTTCACAAAGAAACAGTACAAAACGCTATACATCCATTTGCAGGAAAAGACTATATTAATTCATTTAATAAGATTCAATATATTTCATGATGACGTTTTGATTGGGTAGTTATTTCTCTTTCTAAAAATATTTTGAAAAGGAAGGAAACCTCTTTTGTATATATATTATGGATCTGATACATTGACATACTATCAGTTAGTCTGCCCATTATTTTCTTGATTAATGGTTTGGTCTGTAAAATTTCAGAAAATAGTGAATATTGCTCGTCAGAAATGCCTACGGTGACGCCTTCAAATTGCTTGTTTTGTCCGACCAATAGTTCAAAAAATCCAAAAACTTTAAATTTACAATTATATAAAGTAGATAAGAATTGCACATTTGAGTGTTTCTGCTATTTAAAAAAAAATGACATAAGCGATTAGTTGAGTATCAAAGTAGTTCTGTTGAATGACTAATCAATTAATTGTTTCAGCTCTACTATCCGTTTAGGCCTTCTCTTAGCCTGACAAGCCAGACCCACATCAAGATGGTGGGTCTGGGAACTCACCATTGACAGGGCTCAATCCGAGGGGCGGGATAAACAGTTGTCTTTCAAATTCCCTCTGCACGCAATAGGATAGCGCTACAACCAGGCAGAGCAACGAAGAAGGTAGCGAAGCTAGTTGACGGATTCAAATTTTGCCGTATCCGGTCGGCAAAACTCAGACCACATCTTCCTTTTTTAAGAAAGATTTCAGTGCCGTTCTTTGTTCTTTTCTCAAAGAAAAGCTTAACTCCAAGTCTTCCAGAAGACTGCTGTTCCCAGCAGCAACAGTAGCCATAAGCCCGCCTACCGACTCTATACACGATGTGATTGGCCTGACCAGAGTTTGGTTTTTCCAGCTCGCAAGCCAACGGAGAGTGCCTAGACCCCCCCCCACCTGGCTGCAAATTAAATTTGCTGCCGCTAGGGTGCGTCTAGATTTGTAGGCTAGCCTACTCTATGAAAAAATTTAAAAAAAAAAAGTAGTGGAAAATGCCTGTCTGAAAACCAGAGGTGATGACCTTAAATGCCATGTTTTGTCAGGACCTACAGTCCAAAACAGAAAGATATTTCTGGGTTTTTGTCCTAAAGCTCTGGCTCATCTCAAGACTAGCCAAATATATATACACAATTAGAATCATAGATTCTTTTGTATGCTTTGGGTTAATAGCATCAGCACCCTGCAGCGATGATGGTGGGTTAGGGGGATGGAGGTACATAAACACCCCCGCACTCTTGGCTCACAGCTGGACATGTTTGGGTGGCTGTTTTCATTAAGGGACCGGGACACATTAAATTAGCATGACTGGCTGAAGATTGATGAATTGGAAAATGGGGGAAATGTTAAAGCCAAGTCTGGAGTGTGACACTCTGCTGCTGGAAGAATTTTAAGAGAGCAGATGCTGTTGTTCTCTCTGCCTTCCATAAAAGACAGAAGGTTTTTTGTTGTGTTTTTTTTTGGAAGATGATGTTATTACATGGAGATGAGAGAGACCCTGTTTTCTTTCACAATGAAGGACTATGAGAAGTAGCCTACAGGTATATTTCCACTATACCTGTATAGGCTATATGTGGTTTGTACACAATTATATGACTGACATTTTATAGACAATCTTATAGACAAAATGACACATCACATTAATTGATAGGTAAAATAATCATTAGTTGCAACCATATACAGATATCAGTATAAGAGTTTACAGTTTATTATATAATATGTTTTCAGTCATCAATTGAGGTTTATAAACCAAGAGAGGAGGAAAAGGAAATAAAAGGAAAGAAAGTGAATGGAATTGAGAGGAGAGCAAAGGATAGAAGAGAAGAGAAAATGGAAAGAGGACAGAAGAGGAGAGGATGGAAAAATGAAATGGAAGGAGAGGAGTGAAAGAGGGGAAAGGAGAAGAGGAAAAGAGAATAGATGAGAGGATAGAAGGGAAATGGGAGGAGATGAAAGGGAAGGAAATAAAATGGAAGGATAGGAGTGGAGAGAAAAGGAAAGGAGAGGGGACACATAGGAGAGGAAAGGAAATAAAAGGGAAAGAGAGGACAAAAATAGTAAGAAAAACATTGAATGACTAAGGAAAAGTAAAGGTATAGCTGCAGTGAGGAGGAGTGGAGTAAAGAGAAACGGAGAGGAGCGGCACGACGTGCTGCTGTGGTCACCAGCTGTGCCAGGCTGCATCTGAAGTAAAACAAGAGACTGGAGAGTGGAGATTAATAAAAGGAGACATAACATGCCACTCCTGCGCGCACACACACACACACACACACACACACACACACACACACACACACACACACACATAGAACAAAAACCCTCTCCCACCCCCTACCCTCTGCGGTCTCGAGGAAAACAAAAACAAATAAACAAAAAAACAAAAAATCACACATTGCCTAGTCACTCTCTTCTAGTTCTTGCGATGCTGAGGTCATTAGGTCTGATATTTGTGCTGCTGTGTTTTTCCATAGGTCCATAATCAATGATTTGGCTTTGTTAATCCTTGCTGTAGAGAGCTCAAGCATAACTATGTCTAGAAAATACGGCAACCACTGTTTTATACAAAGTGAGTGTGTGTGTGTGTGTGTGTGTGTGTGTGTGGGGGGGGGGCAGCATTGAGCTATCATTTTCTTGGTTGCAGTTGAGCCGACTAGCCAAATTTTCTTCTGTCTCCCAAGCAGGTGTAATTTAGAGTCGTCATTAAGTAACAAAACAATCGGGTCAGTAGGAATTCGACATCCTATCACATCAGATATTATTGATGTTGTTTCATTCCAAAACTCATGCACCTGTTCACACTCCCAGACCATGTGCAGGAAAGTTCCAGTTTGTTCAGGTTGACAGAACGTGCAATAGGGAGTGGGAATGACTTTAGAGACGTATCTCTTCTGAGGAGTCCAATATGTCCTATGACATATGTTGAAGTGGATCTGCTGGTGATTTGGGTTCTTGGAACAATGGAAAATGTCCCAATCTCCCAATTAATTGCGTTCCCCTCAGGGCTCAGCTCTCACTCCCATTTTCTTGCTATTGGGAGTTCTCCTATGGATACTTGCATCAGTTTAGCATAGATCTTGAACACTAATCATCTCACAGGAAAATCAACAATTCCATTTAATGACGGGTGCGGCTCAAGACTGTTTCCCCATGGCACTCCATAACATTTTAGGGCTGATCTTAAGCGCAGATACAAGAAGAAGGATGTCCTGGGCACCTCAAAACTAGCTCTCAGGTCTTCAAAACTCAACATACCTTTCTCATTGAATAGCTGGTTTACAGTATAAATGCCTCTGTCACTCCACTGCTTACAAGCAAAGGGTTTGTTACCAGACATTAAGTGTGTATTGTGCCAAATTGGGGTGTTCAAATGCCACTTATTGGTGTAGCGCAGTTGCTCCTCCACCTGTTTAAAGTTAGTCAATGTGCTGGTGATAATAGGGCCATAGGCTAGCATACACTTTTTTGGACACACACCTGCAAAGGCAAGGTCTTGCAGTCTTAGACTTCCAATGAGGTTTTGTGCTATTTCTCTCCATGAAACTGTAGATGAGGGGTCCATCCACACTCTGAGGGCCCGTAGCTGATACATACATGTTTTTAGTGTCCTATCAGGCTCTTTTGAATAGGACGCTGCTTGTAGGCCGAAGATGACTTGTTTGTGTGGATCAGGTGGGCAGCAGATGGGAGAGGGGGTGAGAGCAAAGGAGTTGCCAGACTGGTAGTAGCTGTCACTTGTGTAGGAAACCTACCAGCAATATTTGATTGTTGAAAATAATGATTTACTTTTACATGATTTACTGAGGCATATGCAGGCAAAGATTATTTGTTTTCAACATGGCAGACGATTCCTGCCATGTTAATCGTACTCATAGCTTAAGAAACATTTAAAAAAGATTTGACATTTGACCATGGTGCCACACAACACAAGCGTATATATCCTCTTTTGTTTTACCAGTGTTAAGGGAAACGAAGGAGGAATGTTCAAACCCCAGTGATTAGAGCTTAATTCATTGTACAGTAGGCTTAAAAATAATATTACCCCCCATCCACCAGAATCTTTGTCACAGCTCTAAAATGATTAGTGAGGATTTGGGTCAAAGAAGCCATTAAAAAGCTCCTCTTATCACACCAAACATCCAATTGGTTCAAAGCACCAGCATCACATGATGGGTGGGAGCCAACCAGCCTTAAGAATGATCATTAAAGATGTTTTTACAGGGCATAATTGAATATGTCAGCTATGGATGATTGTATTCTACGGAGAACTGCAATAGCACTTTATATGGGTGGATAAAAACAGATTTCTTTTAGCCTTTCATCATAGGTAGACATGTTTTTACCCCCAGCCATGAGGAGAGATTAGTTTGATGGGAAATTTATCTTGGAGCCTTTACACATGATTTGTAGAGTGTGTAATTATGTATTGCTTTTTAAGACATTTCATTGGCCCGAAGCAGACAGTGATCATGCCACACAGGACCCCAACTGCTCCCTGTGGCAAGACTTATTTCTGGTGTCATTTGCTACACCTTAGGATGCATTTATATCTGCAGAATGTTGTGGTACATTTCACCATGTGTATTGATACATCTCTCTCCAAAAGTTGCTATCAGCAGCATTTGTGAATTCTAGTCTTCTCGTGGCATTAAGAGGAACTCCTTGTAGTAAAAAAAACTACTTTTGTGAGTGTGGCCTCAGTTGTTTAGAGGACACTTTATATTGAGCATCTGCTAATCGCCAATTTGTGCATGGTGCGGCTCCAGTTCAATGGAGCGCCCATGTGTCCTCGATCCTACTCGTCTGACCCCAGAGAGAAGGCCTGTCTGAGGCCAGCCCGCCATCAATAAGTACCCTCTGGTCGTACTGAAAGAATGCCTTTGTAGAAAAATATAAACTGTCCAGCGAAGGGAAGGGGTAGGGTGGAGAACAGAAGCAGTTCTCAGTGTGTATAAGTCATTTATCAGCTTAAGATGTCTCTGTTAATTGATAAACCAATGTATGGCAGACAGAGCCCCATCTTTATGGGCCTTGAAGAGAGAAAGGGACAGTTGAGTAACATCGGTCTTGTTGAGCATGCTTTGTTTAGTCCTTTTAATTTTATTTAAACTGCATAATGGACATTCCCACACTGTGTGGAAATCCCCACACACCGCACATGTACATGCAGTACAGTGCTGCTCCAGAGAATTAGGATGACATTTTCAATGTGTTATGTAAAGAGATGAGATGTACAGTACACACAGTGTGCATGTACTGCATGTACTGCCATGCTGTATTAGAAGCTTAGAATAAAAAATATATCCATTGCATACACAGGAAAGGGTAAATATTAAGTTATTGACCAAAAGTGAAATCTTTTTGAATCTACAATATAGTCACTGAGTTTTTTTTGTTTTTTTTGGGCTACGTAGATGCAGTAAAGAAGATCCATCCATAATTACTGTACTGCTTCACTCGCGTACGTGTGGTGAGCCAAACTTAGAGTATATAGAATTTTGACAGCCAGAATTACTGAAAAATGACAGTAAAACCGACGTTTTTCGGTTCATTGATTTAAAAGCCAGTTTGATGATAATTTGCCCTTCAGTTGTGAACAGCACATAAACCCATTTTAATGTACTTTGAGCACATGTCAACAGACCAGGATGCAGTCCAGGCTTCGGGTGCTATGACTTACTGTTAGAATAAGTCATTTCCTTTTTTGTTCTTGCTCGGCATCATTTGATGCTTCTGGATGCTGGCCCAAAAAAGTCAATGGCGTATCCCATCAGTGATAATGCCCCACCCTGCCACCCTGCCACTCTAGCCACACTGTCCTCCTGTATATCTCTTTCACCCCTAGAACTGCTGAGCTGGCTGTTTTTTGGTCTGCCAGATACTCTGCATTGTCCTATCAGAGCCAGGCTGCTTCAGTCACCTTGCCTTTTTGCACCCTGACGTAATGCACCCCCAGCTGCCGTTGTAGCACTTTAGCTCATTGCAGTTGGATGTGAGATATGAGACACTTCATTTGAAGATGTAGACATCAGCTTTGCATGAAACAAATTTTCAGTGATTTTTCTCTCTGAAACGCTGTGGACTGGTACTGATCAAAAGGAGGAGCAGATTGTGACCAGGCCATTTTCTTCCAAATCAGCTACTACCTCTGCTTTCCTCATGCCTGTTCTGTGGGGAAGAGATAACCCTGATGTCCCTGCTCAGACTGCTAAGATACACAGTGATTATAATGACACAGCTAGATTGAAATCAGACACACTTCCTGCTCCGTATATACAGATATGTAGGGCCTTAGAGGATTTTAGTTCTAACATGTAAATTCACTTATCAACAGGAAGGAAAAACATTAGTCATTATCTTGTCAACCATATGATGTTACTTGTTTTGTTGTTCTTCAGCTAATATGATAACCTTTGTCACAGCCTTTTGATGTTCTTTAATGGAAATGCCATGGACACAAGCTTGTTGTTACATAAAAATGATGTTATCAAATATGACATTTGAACGCGTATACATTATTTAAATTGTAATTACTTCCATGCCTGGGAGGGCTGCACACCCCCCCCAGTGTCCTCCCAGCATTTTCCCACCATATACACACTGCTGCTATTGACCATCAACCCACTCCATCTCTCCTCCACTCTCCGCTCTGATACTGATGACTCACAAAGCCCATTTAACCTTTACCCAGCGCTCGGTTGCAACCCCACTGGCTGACAAATTTCACATTTTGTATTTTCTGCTCGTTTTTATGGAATTATTGGAGAATGTAGCCGTTGGCTGTGTGTGTGCTGTTGACGTTTTGTTCTTTTTTCAGCTTGAGACAGTCCATGTTTGTCTGATATACTAATATAAACCCTAATATAATTTTGCCAACAAATATAGATGAAAATAAAAAGAAGCGAAAACTGGCTCAAAGACCACTGGTATTGATGACTGCAATGTATCAGTGTGTCCTTTCTAAAGCACAGGAAACCCCTTCACTTTGTTATATTTTCATTCAAGCATCCATTAAGGCTATGTGATATATTACCTGCCAGATATTCACTCTACAAAAGGCCCATTAATAAGTGGAAGAACAGCTACTTTTCTAAAATGGGTATCACATACTTTTCCCACGCTGGTTTCCTCTGTGTACACACTCACATAAACAGGTAGCACAAGCTATCAGGTGTCCAGGGAGTGTCCCACAACTGTAGGATCACATTAACTGTCACTTTGTCAGCGATGATACAGTTGTTTGTGTCTGTGTGACTTACTTAATTAACTGTTTTCTTTAAGAGTCTCATAAGTATATCGGTTTATCAATCTATCTGTACACACATCAGTACTTGACCGATAAAGCCTGAAGTAGGATGTGTGGTTTCCAGTCGGGGATTGGTCCAGCTGGGTCCGATCCCTCCCACTTCCTGTTTTGGTGCTCTAAGGACACTGATTGGAGCGGCACTTAGCATCACCCTCCAATCCGAGAGGAGCAATCAAGCTCACCTGCTGAGATATATATATATATATATATATATATATATATATATATATATATGTATGTATGTGTGTGTGTGTCAAATTGTCACTCAAGGCGACTCAAGGCGGCCGGGCATTAGATCCTTTAACTGATAATGACTGTCACACCCTTTTCCCTATGTAGTTTGTGTACCTTATTTTGTTGATTCACTTTTCTGTTACCAATAAATAACTTTACTTTTATTAAAAACATCTGGTTTTATGTTTCTTCCCTTTCACCTCCCTGTGCTGGCTCGTAACATTCATTGTATGTTTTAATGTTAAATAAAGCACAGCCTTGATGCAGTTCTAAACCATTTTGTGGCTGTCCAACTCTCTTTTATCTTCTTATTAATTATTTGTTCACACATCAATCTTTATCATCTGATGATTTCAGGGTAAACCTGACTGATGTGTGGCTGCCTTAAATTGGACAATGCAAAAATGCATGAAATATTTTAAGGAGAGACAGTTAGGCAGGCTACAGTGTGACACTGCATTCATGCAAAAATTCCATCAAATTTAAATATTTACTGTATTTTTTAACCATATATAAAATCCAATTACTATTTTTGGGGTTTGGACTGTCAGACAAATCAAGCAATAATAATAATTTAATAATGAAAATAGTCTTTAGTTGCAGCCCTATTTTTAAGCTTTTTGTTGTCTTTCGGTACATTATTGACCATTATTCCTTTTTAAAAATTCCGTTTCTCTGTATTTGGCATACTGTGTGATATTTGAGTATTTAAGTCTGGCCTCATGACATAATTCTACAGTATTTAAAAAAAAAAAAAAAAGATGTAGAGGAACGCCAAAGCTACCTACTATACATAACTGAATATTTTGCAATTCTTCAGACATTGAATTAAAACCTGAGCACACCAGAACAACTTTAAGCTGCCCTAAACTGCTATTTAATGTTTTACGGAATTATAACATATTTTTAGTCTATAATATAATGTATAATATTTTTTGTGTGTGTGTGTGTATATGTATGTGTATATATATATATATATATATATATATATATATATATATATATATATATAAATATAAATAAAAAATATGTAGTTTTGTTCACCGTCTGGTGCTACGAGCTACCCAGGAAGACTGTTTGGTTGACTGTAAGTGAATAATTGATATTATCTCACATATGCAAAACTATGTCTCTTTTCTTCTTGCTTAGAAGCACTGTGACTGCTTTGGTGTATCAAAGCCAGGCCACAAAATACTATACTGAGTGATGAAATATTGAACGCTCTGCTGCTCTTGTCACTTGCACTCACAATCTGACATGTAGCGGGGCCGAATTTTGGAGAGAAACGGCAGAGGGATACGGTCTCAAAATCAGGTTTCGGATTTGATTGTGGTTGTTCCATCCTCCTGTTGTCAATTTCCTTTTACTTTAACCTTTTTTGTTGATTTGGGATTTACTCAAAACACTGGCTTTTCTCACCCTAGACCCACACCAGAGCATTCACATGAACACACAATCATTAATAGTTTGTATCGGGTATCACAAAGCCAAGTGTCAGCCTACGGGGTTGTATTGACAAGATTATTGATCCCTGGATTAGGCACGGGGACCCGTAGGGCATCAGTGTAGCTGAAAGCAGAGACCCCTCTTCTGAGACAGCTGATCTTTCACAAGCTCATTAACTCGAGGTGGAGTGGGTTAACTCGGTTTATCTTGGTTAGCCAAAATCCCAGCAGTCACATAGGCATTTTTTTAGATGGAGCCTCTAGCCAAAAGGAGGGGGGATTTAGTTCTCGCTACAACCAAAAAAGATTTTCATGGCCAGTAGGGCTGCACAGTATATCATTTTTGTATCGCAATATCAACTGGCGCAATATACACCTCGCGAAAGGCTGCGATTAAAATGTCAGTCTTGTTTTAGTGGTGCCATTTATGTTCAATATAATGTTAAATGTGTTCAATAAAAGAATGTTGTAAATGATTTACTTGATTTGTTGTATTTTATCAGAATACTGAAAGCAGCAGAACTGGGTTCACTTTAATATCTGTTTATTTATCGTGAGTAATATCGTTACATTATCGCATATTGCACACTTTCCTCATGTCATGCAGCCCTAATGGCCAGTCATAT
Organism: Sander vitreus; assembly: GCF_031162955.1. Taxonomy (NCBI): domain Eukaryota; kingdom Metazoa; phylum Chordata; class Actinopteri; order Perciformes; family Percidae; genus Sander; species Sander vitreus. Next base: position 10,773,369 of record NC_135877.1, read on the forward strand.
TTTAATGCACAAGAGGCACAGAGCTGCTATTCTGCTCAATACCTCCTTTCTTTTTGCTGAGTCTGATTTCTCCTACACGTCGTCTTTAGGTGCAAACATAAAGACGCAAAGTCTTAAGTGCAAACATAATGTACCAAGTGGGACAATAAAGATGTACTTCAATGAACAATGATCAGGTCTATCGGTGTCATAATGTAAATACTTCTCAAACAAGGCTAATAAACATAATAGAGGATGAATTTGCACGCAAGTTGTGGACTGTCCCATTATAAATTGGCTGCTTTGCTGGGAGGGAAACTCATCAGCTCAGGCAGCATCTGTTTTTAGAGTACCAAAGTGCTGACTGGGGCCTTTGTATAGAGATAGCCACTCTTTTACAGCTGGGTCCGTGCTGTCTGGCCCGCCACGAGATCAGCAACGCTGGCCAACAAGGCCGTACAGCCCTGTGGGCAGCAGTGAATAGCGTTTGCCTGTGTGTTTGTGTGCAACGAGAGATTGAGTGATAGCAAGCTGCTTGGGTCTGCTACTTTGGTTGGTCCATCACTGAGCCAATACGCTTTACTGTACATGTGAAGCTGCAGACATTAGCTGCATTCATTCAGGTTAGTACTGAGGCCTACAATATGCTTTTTCTTTAAGAAGGTGTGGCTGGAAAACTTGATATACATTTTAACATGGACATTTTATAGTTTACAAGAAGGACAGATCTCTACCTCTACGCTTTCCCCTACACTAATCAACATGGTTTCTGCATCGAAAGCTGCTTTAAAATATAGACTTTATTTGAGGTTTAATTAATTTCAACCCATTTTAAATCAAACATGTTTTTGTGATCTAGTTTTCAGGCTTATTATATACTTTAGGCGTTGTGATTTAACTAATGTAAGACACCGGATGTTCTTGAGTGTACTCTTCAGAGATAAAGAAAGGAAGAGGTGTTTTAGAGAGATGATTATAGTTATTTGAGGAATTGTTAGAGATTGGCAGGTGTGAAAGTAACCATCTCCTGAAATATTGATTTCTTCTGCTCCAAAAGCCACATAAGGGTGTCAAAGGATAGATATAAGCAGTCCTCCTCAGTTCTAAGATTGGTGTCAAATAATGAGGTTATTGGGACACACACACACAGTGTTTCCTCAATGGATTTTCATTGTCAGACATTTTTATCCATAAGGGTTTTTAATAGCAAGAGTGTGATATTGGCATATTGTAAACCAGGCGTGGCTGAGTCTATGGTCTGTTTTGTTCACTGGATTGACTGCTGGTCAATGTTGTGTGTCATTGTAAATTTGTTTAAGAAGCAGGGCAAAGGTGGTAAGCAAATATAGTAGCATGGGTCCAATTCATGCTACGGGGATCCTGCGCAGCAAGGAAGCAACAACATCACTGCATTATTGAACCATGACAGCATCCAAATAAGTGGGACAATTTTTTCTGCTCAGGTGAGGTCGTGAATCATGGCAAATCACATATTTCAGGATGGCCTCGGAAACATTTGCATGTGGCTTCTGTTGCTTTTTAAGACTGCTTTTGTTAACCCACAAAATTCAGGCTCCGTAGCTCTCAATTAACAAAGTCGAGAGCTACAGAGGCGAATGCTACACAACGGGCTGTTGAGTGTTTATTTGACTGCAAGGGGCCATATACAAATACAGCACTTATAAATGTGAAAAAAGAAAAGCACACAAGCACATTTATTCAGCGAACATGAGAGCCCTGGCTACTCTTGCTTAATGCTGCTGTTTAGGTAGCACTCTGGTTTGTCTGCTCATAGCTCTAAGTCCTTTTTCAGAAGTGGACTGTTAATGTCAAGTCTAACCGGTCTAGTGCAGTGTGTGTTATAGAGCTTTCACATTCAATCTAGTGGAACTGCTGAGTGGAGTGTAATTAGTCACTTTGTGTTAGCCCTGCACATGCACAGACACACAGATGATCATACCTCACTCCAATCGTGCACACACCCTACATATTAGTTTTTCAACTGTTCTGTTATTTATTTTATTTATTTTTTTTTTTTTTTTTTGATGATGATCATTGGAACTATTCCAAACCTATCCTCTACAAAATAGACCATTTAAACAAAGGCTCTGGGCCTGTGTCCAGCAGGCCAGTTCTGAAATCCATCCATGTACAGTGGAGAGAGTCATACTGGACGTGGAAAAATCAGGCCGGTAATCCCAAATGCTGGGGTTCACCGTGGATTAATCTGTGTGAAGATGCAATGGTCATCAAGCTCCATCAAAATCCGGAGTTGGGACTGATATGAAATATCATGATTGATGTACTGTCAGCAGGACATGCGTAGCCTGATCCATACCCACATTTACATACACACAGCAACCTTGAGGGAGGCATACTTGAAAATGAAATGCAAGATAAAAAAACATGTTTTCTAAAAATAGCGAATCCAGTAATGTCATCAACTGGCACCGATCATCTCCAGTTTTGATCTTCCTTCAAAAGAGTCTTGCGTCACACGGTTGCTGCAGGATATACCAAATGCTGCACAGCTGTGAGGTGCTTTGTTTGTGTGGTGTGAGACTAGCAGAAGAGTGAGGAGCGTGCGTCGTCTTTTCTCAGTATGATAAAGCTACAATCTGGCGTAACTCTCCACGCAGTGTCCTTTGTTTAACGATAAAAAAAAAAAAAATAGTGATATCCCATTTACAGTAGTCTCACTTGGTTACAGCTTCAATGCCAAACAGAATGCAGCAAGTGTAATATCTACACTTCACTGTCACAGTAAGCCGTTGGTGTCTGAGCAGCCTTTGTGTGAGCTTGTTGCTTCCTCATCACAGTCTTAAGCCTGAGAACAAGGTTTTTGTGAGGAGTCCTGCATTAATGAGATCACATAGAGAAATCCCTCTCCAATGCTGTTACTAATATCAGGAGGCCTCAATCTTCTGTTCCTCTTCTCCTGCCTTTCTCTGCGTTAGGTCGAAGATATGCAGTCAATATTAGACGTCTCCCAGGCATCCTATAGGTCTAGATCTTCCACTGTTTGCCCACCCTTGTCAACAGCCCCTTTGTTCCTTACACTCTCATTTCCATGTTTCCATTTCTCATTGCCCTCCATTCATTTTCACTCTACATCTGTCTCCATCTTTGTCTTTCTCTTGCCTCCCGTTTGTGTTGTTCCTTTAGATAAGATGGTCTCTAGGGTGCTGGCTGCATTGGCATTTTTCCAACGTGTTTATGACATGTCACGTCACTGATTGCCAAGATCTGCTCGGTTGAGCACTCTGGGTGTTATTCTGCTTGACTCTCTCCATGGTGATGCTAGTTACAGCCTGTCAGATCTCGATAGATCTGGTTTCTTTAGCAATATTTGTTTATCTTGAAAGATTTTTCCAGGCTGAAGGAAATACTCTTGATTGAACTGATACATAAGTACAATGATAACTAAGTCTTATCCAATTTGTCTAAATTTCTCACAGTTTCTCACATTTGTGTGTTTCTATCTCTGCCTGTTGTCTCCTCTCTAATACTGACAGATCCTATCTTGATTGTTTACAGCGTTGTCCATGTTGCACAATGGCCTCAAGGCCACATACTACTACTGTGTTTCATTATGATACCCTGGGCTTCTGCAATTATGGCAGTACATGGCTACCTAAAAGGCTGCATTGGGATTTCTGCTACATTGTGCTTTGGGAAAGTGTTTCTTAGTTTGCTTAGTATCAGCAACATCAAGAGGGAATTCTGTACTAAAAAGAGTGTAATTTTATAAGATACTCACTCAGATTAGATTAGAAATTAAACTCTACGCCAGGACTCTCTCTCATTGTGACTGATTTAATGGAGCCGACCAACATACGGCAAGGTTTTTCATCTGCATTGATGGTAGCCAAACTTGGTAGTCTTTTTCAGTCAGCTTACAAATCATGTTTTATTCTGTTTTTTTGTCTGTTGCTACAGACCTCCCACTCTTCTGTTCATCCCTGTCATTCTCATGTTTCCTGTACCACTTCACTCTCGCTTTAATACAGTCCCTATCTGTTGGGGCTGTAAAATGACTCTGATGATTGCATCCAATCCCCGGAGAGCTCTCGTACCTGGACACTTTTGCAATATGCTCCCCTTTAGCTGCAGAAAGCTTAGCAGGATCAGCAGCAGATGAATGCTACTTCTTACTGTTCCTTAATCTTGATCTATTTTTCTTGCTCTTACCATCTCTGTGTGTATGTGTGACATTCTTGATGACTCCATTGCATGCATTGTGTGGTGTCGAGTGGGAACAGTGGGGAAGGGAGAATTGTCCCCTTAACCTCTGGAGGGAAGAAAAAAAACTTTCAGGCGGCAGTAAATCTCTCTGATTAAACCCAGCTCCCTCTGACTGCTCTTTTTGTGTGGGACTGAACTGTGTGTGTTGTCTGTCATCCGAAGGATGCTCACAGACTGTTAAAATTAAAAAACCTTTGAATAGCCATGGTAACCAACCCCCCTCATCTCAGTTTCTGTGTTAAACACACACACACACACACACACACACACACACACACACACACACACACACACACACACACACACACACACACATATACAAACATTACAAGGGAATGTGTGGGTTTGAACTCTTCCGTGGAGACTTCTAAAGCAGCTGTAAAGGCCATCCTGACACAGGCTTGTGGCATTTTTCAAACTAGCCTTACCTTTAGAAAGATCATGCAATTTTGACATTTTATACTTCTGTTTGCTATTCGTATAAACACTCTGAACTGTAAACTGTGCTTCTGTCTTTTGTGGGGTGCTTCAGGGGTCTATTCTGGGTCCCCTTTCATTTACCATATATGCGCCACCCCTGAGGCAAATCATTCATTTACATAATATTAATTTTCAATGCAACTGTATGTCCCGATAAAGCCTTGTACCACCAATGTGAAGGGACCACATTGCACCGTTACAGTTTTAATATCCATGTGCCAGGGGATTTTGTAAATGGCAGTGTGGAACATTGTCTGTATACGACAACTAAAACCCAACCATGCACTAAACCCAACCATCTTAATTAGGTCATTTGTCTTTTTCTGTGACTATAGGTACATGAGGACAGATGTGCATGTACACAGAACACACACATACTCACAGGGAGATTAATAAATAACCCCAAGGCCTACACCAAAATATCATCAAGTATCACACACGCAGATGGTATGTCTGATACTTGATTAACAGACAACATTCAGGCTCCAGGCAAAGTTATCACTGCCCAGGTGCTACCGCTTCCATAGCTGACTGCCAAGTCACTGTGGCTACATGTCTCACAAGCGTTAATGTAATTTAGATCACGTTGCTTGGCAATGTAACACACTTTTTTTCTTACCTTGAAACTGAAAGGCAATTGCAAATGCCTTCAACCTTTTCCCTTTGTTGGTGTGCTGCTGATACCCTATATTTGTTTGAAGAAGCAAATGTGTTGCTTTTGTATTTTCTGTTGTTTGCACTGGCCAGCTCCAGGGCAACTGGTGTCTGGAACGTCTTCTCAAGAGGGAGAAAGTCGGTCTTCATTCATGGCAGCCTAGGCACTGGGCTTTAAACAATACAGATTATTTTACACAGTTTTCCTCCCGTCACTGGTGGGAGAGAGTGGGCACATAAAAAAAGAACGGATCCATTGGGATGGCTGCTTACACCTACTTTTACAGTTACAAGGCTTCAACTGTACAATTTACAAAAGGAAAACAAAAGCAATTTTTCTTAACAATAATAGCAATAAAACCATAAACGCTACAGTAGAGAGCAGTGAAGAAATTTCTATTGCATATATTGTTAGCAGTATCTGCCACTTTTATTAATATTGAGCTTTAATGTTTTTTGGTGAATTGCAAGTATGTTTTCCCTCCTTAAATGGATTTCAAGCAACTTAGAATTAGGTTTTGGTCACTAAGAGTGATTTTAGCCCATGTTGAAAGTATTGTTTGCTCTGTGTATGGGTTTGTGAGGATGTGTATTAACCCTTTAATGGTGAAGTGACATAGAGGTTGCTTTAATTTACTACTGTGTGTGTGTGTGTGTGTGTGTGTGTGTGTTTGTGCCGTAATCCCCTAGACTGAGGGACACACACACACACACACGTGCACCCACACACGTGCACCCACATTTCTATTCATTCCTTGGGTCATTTTATCACAGCCTGCAAAATCCCCTCCCACCCCATGTACCATGTACACACGCAGCGTACTGGTTCCCAGTGGATCCATAAACCTGGGCAGCTAATTGAAACAGGAGATAGATAGTAAATCTGAGAGGTTTTGCACTGGGCTTTGGGACATACGGCTTTAGTATTCAGACATAGTGACCTCACTGAAGTTGGTATGAGGACATTCAGAGAAACACTGGCATCACCAGGGAATGTTTAAATATTCACAGAGCTTTCATTTCTCATTCACACTGTTGTCATAGAGATATTTTAGTTCCTTACTGAAGATATAGGGAACACATTAGATCTATTTTTGCTTCATGAATTTTTCTGAAGGCTCATCAAACAGATTTAGAACATTTACTCTACATAAACTGTGGAATACTTTAAAATACAACGCCTGTCAGGTCGCTCTCTCCAAATACACTTATTCACTTTCTTGCCGAGAGTTAGATGAGAAGATTTGATCCCACTCTCATGTCTGTCTGTTAAATATTAGCAGCCAGTTAGCTTAGCATAGCTTGAAAACTGGAAACAGGGAGAAAGAGCTAGCATGGCTCTGTCTGAAGGAAACAAAATCCACATACTGGCACATTTAAAGCGCTAATTAACACGTTACAAAAATCTAAGTGTAAAGACAACAATTTGTGGTTGTACTTCCTAGAGTCATGTTGTTACCATAAGTTTGCTAGGCAACCAGCAGAGACCCTTTCAAAGTCACTGGTCCTGGCCAAGAAATAATCCAGGACATTAACGCCCATAATACAGCACATTCTCGTCTTCACACTTTGGTTTTCGTACAGACACGATAAAATGTGTTCATTAGTGAGCTGGTAGGTGGATTTGGTGATGATTTGGACAGTGCTAGGCTAGCGGTATCCCCCTGTTTTAAGTCTTTATTCAAAGCTAAGCTAACCATTTCCTTCCTGTATCTTGTAGAGCAGTATGAATCTTACTATCTAACTGCAAGAAAGTGAACAAGCATATTTCCTAAAAAGTCAAAATATTTGTTTTCATATGGTCTGTCTCTCTTTTCAACTCCATGGCAATGTGCTGGAGCTTGGGGTCAGGCCTGCTAGTTTTTCTTTTCTGCTACCTCACAGCTCTCCTCTCTCTCTTTTTCTACTCTATCTCTCTCCACCCCCCTCTCCTGCTCCCTCTAATGATGAAGCGCTTTTAGATTTGAACGTTAATAATGTATGTTTCTGATTCCCACTTGCCCTTCATTTTTTCATGTGCGGTCTGTCTGCCTCTCTCTCTCTCTCTCTCTCTCTCTCTCTCTCTCTCTCTCTCTTTGTCGCCCATCATCCTCGCTCTGCCTCTCCTGCCGGGGTTTTCTGATGTCTCGGTGCATCCCTGTCTGTGTTCGTTAACATCTCCCTCTCCCCCCCCCCTTCATCTCTGCCCTCTCTGGTCTCAGTTGACTCAGTTCAATTTTTGATTCAGTTCAGTCCTGGTTACTAAATTCATTCAATTCAACGTGGTACATTTACACTTTCATGTAAACTTAATTAGGATTGGTTTGATTCCAATGTGCTGATGTTAGACATTAACAAATAATCCTTGTTTTCCGGTTTGTCTCTCTCTTTCTCCATCCTTCTGTTTCCATGGTAATGGGTCATGAGTTGGGGTTGGGTTGGGTTGCTGGCGTTCTTCCAATCTCTCCCTTACTCAGTGACAGCAGCTTCTCACCCATGTCATCACAGGGAGTTCAAAGACCCCTTCCTCATCCTTTACAATACCCGATGAGTTCAAACAGTTCGACCTAGGCTTATTAATGGCTACTCACATAATAAGTCTTTCTCCTCTGAGCTAACTACAGTTTTAATGGCTTCACATCTAAATTGCCCGGTGTTCTTTGTCTGTCACATTTGTTTTGCTAATGTGAGATGAATGGAGAGTCCCTCCAGAGATTATGATAATGCATTCATGGTCACGAAGGGAAGCCTGTTTGCGGGAGGTGGGAGGGGGGGCACTGTGTCATTTGTGTGTGTATCCCCGCTGGAGGTAAAAGTAATACAAATGACTGGAGACATTTGGGTTATTGATTGAAGGTCCTTGTGTTCAGTAAGACACGTTAATTTATTGGGTATTCCCTGGAGAGCGAGGAGGATGTGCCCATGTATTCATGTTATGCTGTGTGTGTGACAGTGACCTGTATTGATGAATGGATTCAAGTCTGATAGCTTTGAGAGCCAAATATGTCCCTTTCTCTCAATTATATTTGGCTGTGTTCATTAGATACGTCAACCATGGACTTCAGTTCTCTATGAAGAGTTTTAAATGTTGCACCTTTGTACCAACAGTCTGCCCAATATCACCAGCGATAATAGTCGTTGCACAGTTTTTATGATTGCATGCAGAATAAGATTATACCGTGTGGTGTCATGAGTGTACACCGTTTAAGAACTGGTTAGTCCAAAAGGCTAATTTTGGGTGAAAAACAGCCCCATTAATGGGTGATGTCCTTCTCATTGTCACAGGTTTGAACCACTTCCTGAAGACAGACAGCAGCTCAGATTAAATCCTCACAGGTAAGTCAGATATTGCAAATTAATGTTCTTTCTCTGCTTTCCTATTGTATCTGTTATGTGGCTCTTGGTAACCCTTGGTGTTTTGTGATGTTATTCTCTGCTCCTACATGCTGTGTGCACACTGATGTTACTGGATGTGTGAATCAGCGTCTCTCCTGAACACCCAAACCTCCTGTTCTAGCTTTTGATCACAATTTTTGCTAATGACCTGTCTGGCCGTGTGCATGTGTCCCAGTGATATGGGCTGTTGTGTCCTGTGTTCAGTATCACCCTGAGGGGATTACTGTACTATGGCTTGGATTCATATATTCACTAAATGGATGTACATTAGTGTGGCTGTCACTGACAGCACTACAAACATATTCGTGTTTGGAGATGCACTGGAAAGGCATTTTATCAGTTTTTTTAAACCATGGCTGTACTTCATATACAAAAGGTCAGCATGGATGGAAAGTGCTGAGTGTTAAGGCGTGTCTTACAGCTGGCAGTGACTGATTTATACAATTTGCAGTATTGGCTGTGTGCTCTTGGTATCTACATGTATTTACCCAGCAAAGTACAGTAGCTTCATGCTGTTGCAACCTCCCTGTGGCTGTGATCTAGGTGAGTTTTTTTTTAAGGTTTTAGGCTTGTTTTGTTGCCTTGTAGATGATAAAAACTAAATAAGTACAATTATACAGCTGCAGAAATTAACTCTTAAGGGAAGTGAAAGAATATTAGTGAGTAGATGTGGTGTCAGTTTGGACTTATGTTTAAAAGACTGTTCTGTTAGTGGAAGAGTTAAAGATCAATCCCTAATTCAGCCAACGTGCTGCTAAAAGCTGTGCAATTTTTTTGGAATACAATGAAATGTAAACAAAACAAAAAGCCTTAAGCGTCAATTAAAAACAACAACAACAACAACACTGAAAATAACAGAATGTCCATACCCAGAAAGGTGACAGGACAATATGAATACCCAGCATGTATTTGGACGAGGACTTTGTTTGAATGCGACTGAAAAAATAGGAGCCACATGTCCTGGCATCACCTGCTGCTCACCTGCTGACACATGACACACTCATGTGCATACTGGACACACCACACACACAAAACAGAGAGAACACAGATGCTATTTCACACACGCAGGCATAATGCATGAAATAAAACAGCACATTTTTCCAAATTGTTCATTTCTATGTATTTTATTTTATTATTTCCAAAAAACAATACAGTTGTTTTCCAGCGGTTTAAACATTATTGGCTTTGCAAATGTTGTATGAGGAAAGAAATGCACCTGACTCATTTGCCTTATGGATACACACAATGCATTCTGAAGAGTAACACTGAATGTGAAGTTTTTGTTGAAAACTCTACAGATAACAGGCCAGCAGTACACATCATGCTGTATAAGCCTTGTGGAAAACCCATAAAACTAAAATATAAAATATAACTAAATATCTGTCAGTAGGGAGCCATGTCTTAGTAAGTAGAGCAGGCGCTGCAGTACAGTATTACATAACACACCACTACAATGTTTCCACCTCTCATTACTATCACTGCTACCTGAATAGCCCCATGAGAGCACTCTACTATATTGCACTGATCCATAATTTTAACAGTGAGTCATTATTACAGCAGTTTACTGAAAAGATGTCATGGAAAAGTGGTTTGAATTCAGTTATTGTAGGTTGTGGTGATGGATCTCCTCTCCTAACCCAGTCTTTGCCCTCCTACAGCTTCCCCTCACCTCCTCCACCCCTCTCTCTATATGAGTAATCCTGACGAACAGATGGGTGGAGGAGAAGAAAAAGGGGAATGCCAGCTTGTTGCTCTGCCATAACATGTCAATCAGTCCCCTCCCCCTTCTCACCTCCTGCCCCGTTCCCATCCCATCAGGGCACTTTTCTCTCCTATAACATTTCAGCCTGATCTACTTCAATCCACCCCATGCACTACCTCTCTTTTATTATTTTATCCTTATATTTCTATATATCTATCCTTATTGTTGCCTTTTCACCACCACCATACAATTTACTGTGTACTTTCATGCACCCCAGACAACACAACATTACCAATTTTGACACTCCATGGGGAAGAACTTTGCATTTTTAGCCCTAAGAATAGTTACATCATCAGTATGCCGAGCATCCCATACTCCGCCTTTGAAGGGTATGATGACGCTGCTACAAACAAGGTCTTCAGACCTTGATCGACCTAGTAAAATGGAAAAGATGTGTACAGTAGGAACATCAGCCATAAAAGGTATAACAGTCTTGACCTGAAGGACACACAGACACTACATACAAATGCACACACACTGTAACTCACATCACAGTAAAGCCCAGAGTCACGTACCAAGGCCACGTGCATCCATCTGCTCATCAATACCTTTTACTGAGCAGTAGCACCCAGGCATAGCAATGAGACTTGGCTGGTTTACAAGCCCAGCTGGATTTATGTGGCTAGGTTCACATTGTCACACTGTATTAAAATGAGACCAACTATTGATTGTAGGTGCTATTTTGCATGGTTTTGCCCATCAGCTACAAGTTTATTTTGTAAATTATACACCACTGCTGAACATTATCTAAAACATACTGTTTAAGATACTCAGGGTCAGATGTACGTACATTTGCGAATGTAGCGTTGTCAGCGCCATGGGCAACCCGCAGAAAGCGCACGCTGTGATACTTCAGCTCACGTCGTATTTACCAAACCTGTAGTTCATTGGGTAATCAGCGCCTTTCTCCGCCCACTATACCGTAAATTGCACGCATCTTTCTATCATGGATCAGCCACCAAAAGTCAGTCAAAACAAAGATTTAGCGATAACGAAGATGATCTGCTTGTTTATGAGGTACATAATGTATGTATTGACTAGTGCGCTGTAGCAAAGCGTTAAGTACTTGTATGCTATGACTGTTTGAAATCATCCTGATGCCAATATTTGTAATGCAGCGAGGAGTTTAACAACTGCTGGAATGGAATGTGAACGCTGAGTCGGAGATTCAATGTCATCTTTGATTTCTTCCAGTAACTGTAATATTGTATGGCTGCTTAATCTGTAACGCTTAATGATTTCGTGTTCACTCAACTGAAAAAGTGTGATCCTTGTGGCAAAAATCTTTTCAGCTCGTCTCCTTGGCCTATCTTCGTCTTGCTCGGATTACTGTTGCCTTTTCACCAGGAGGCATATACGAGGAAACCCGCTTGCGGCTGGTTTACACCTGCTTTTAAGAGGCAGAGAATTTTCACCGCAAAATAGAGGTGCAGAATTTTGTACATACATAATTAGGCGCACTTTACGCTTCTCCTCCCATCTCTTTATGGGAAACTCCCACTTTCTCCTTCACCCTCCCATGAATGCATATGCATGACACGGAAAAGCGCAATTTGCCATTGTCGGTCCCCGCGACAGGCAGCCTGCGCTTTTACATCAGTGCGGCCTGTTTGTACATACCTCGCCATGCTTTTACGCGCACGTTGCAAAACAAATACGCCTGAAGTGGGCGCCAAAGCGTTAGTACATCTGGCCCTCAGTTTTTAAGATACTTTTTGTGTTATTACAGCCATTGGTTTCTGTTCAATTTACTAGGGTATAGGAATTAAAACCTGGCACATGCTTCAAACTTTATAACAGTGATTTTGCAGACGGTTTTACACCTTAATGTACTGGATCGCTATATACTGGACTCTTAAAGTGGTGGGAGCAGCAGACTGAAAGATGATATTATTTAGATTTTGATTCATTTGAAAGGGAAGGGAGTTTATGACTGGTAAATGGGAGAGAGAAATACACTGATTGGATAAAATATTTGGGGGTAACCAAAAAGACAGCAATACATGACTAATATGGAGCAACTGCCAGAGGAAGTCACTCTTATTCTGTGGCAGAATAAGGGGTGTGTGATGTGCTGCATTTGGAAAATAATCAATTTTTTAAAGGAATTATGTGTTTCATATAAAGCTGATTATTGCTCAGATATTTTCTATAACAGGTTGACACATACTGTATTTATGAAAAATGCATTGATGCAACAAATTAACTGCTACACCCAAACCTCTGTTTCCACTAGAATGTATCACTTTATAGGCTAGAAAATGATCGGACACAAGGTTCAGTTTGTAGTTTTAATGTCATACAAAATTGTACATAAATACACGCACACACAAGCACAGATACACACAAATAAAACCCCCCACACACACACATATAGCGAGCATGACCCTCTGCTCTGGCTGAGCCCACAGCTTTTGATGAGATGACCTTAGAAGGCGACACACACACACACACACACACACACACACACACACACACACACACACACACACAGCGCACATGGGCACACACCCAACACCCAACCAAGCCCCGGGCAACCAACAAACCGGTCCGTACACGTGGCAAAATGTGTGCAATTGTCCAAATATCACAGTGCTATAATTGGATGTCAGATGAAGCGAATTGTAATGGCAGCTATCAGTAATGGCTTTTTATGAGTTAAACATGGTTGAGTCTAGTGCTTAATACTGCACTCTTGGTTTAACAAAATCACAATTTACAGTAATTTGAATATATTTTTGAATGTTCATTGCTTGTATTTTAAATACATACATAATCCTTTGTATTTTTAGTTTACAAAAACACTTAAAGAACACTTAAGATTGAGCTTTATTTTTGTAATCATTTTATCATCAGTCCTTTTATAAGATGTCAGGTGTGACATCTTCTGAGATGTCCTTCCCTTCCCCTTGTTTCACCTTTTCAGGGAGGATCACTCTGTTACCTGAATGTACCTGGAGCAAAGCTGTTAAGATTCACTTCATGGAAGGGCAGGGCCGCTCACATTCCCTGAATAGGAAAAATGAAACGGGAACAGGAAATGACAATAATATACTTCTCTTAGGCTATGCATATCAGGGGTTTAAAAGTGCTGGGAGATGCATGGGAACTCACTGCAACAGGGTTAAGTTGGTTATAGGAGGAGGGCTCAGCAGCTCTTTGTCTCTTAATCTTTGGTCGTCACTATTACCAGAGACTCTGGTCTGGAGTGTAGTTCTATATTTCATTGTTAAACCATTTAATTACACAGAATAACATTACGTAGATAAATATAAGTTTCCCTTTCAGTTTTTCTTCTGTTGTATAAGTGCGTGCGTGCTCTCCAAGATAGGTGTTTCTGCGGTATGCTGTCATATGCCTCCTTGAGCAATGGGCACAAGCTTTACCTTCTCTTTTATTGTATATGGCCTTGGTTAAGAACTTGGCTTAATGTCAAATTGGTCAAATGTTGATGTACATTTGTCTTTTGAGACCGTACTTCCAACACCATACTCATACAACACCCCAAGTTTTAAAACTATATTTAAATGAAGAATTATGCACACACCTATGCAGATGACACTGCCCCTTTTGTCTGTAAAGAATCTTGTTTTTTTGGACACAGCAGAATTGGTTTAAAAATTGGTTCAAAACCAATTTTTCAAACCATATATTTCTGCATTTGCTTTTCTGTCATTACTGCACACTTTCTGAGGCATTAAAGAACCCGTTTGAATTGTGGGGATATTTTTTTTATTCCCGGAGGCATCACCTTGTGCCCTAGAACACCCCTGCCATTTCAGCGTTATCCCAGTGGTAAACAACATCAAGGACAATGGCCCCCATGTGGTGGTTGTAGAAGTGCGGATGAGGGAGGGGGCGGCGTGCTGACCATCAGCACTTCACAAAGCCTCAGAAAAAAGCAGGCGCTGGGGGATTCTGCGGATGGTGCTAGAAAAACTGACCCCAAACAGGGAAGGCCCTCTGTGTGTATGTGCACACGTGCAAAAAGAGGCTGAGATAGTTTGTTGTGATTAGGTGGCTGTGTGTGATCCGGTTTGGGGGCTATAGGACACAAAGAGGCTGCCAGTTCTGTCCTTTTTACTGCAAAGAAGTGGTGTTAGTGAAAGCTTATTTTACAATAACTTGTAGCAGACGGCTTCCCATTATATGAGCAGTTGACGCTATCTTTCATTCCGGACAAGGAAACAGCAACAGTTACACTGCTTACTGACCAACAAGAATATACTGGTCATCTTTCAGGCATAAGTGTCTGTCATTTTTGTGCTGTTGGAAAATTATACAACACACAGTATCTCTCTCCCCTGGTAAAAAGGAATCCAATGTACAAACTGATCTGTGAACATATTTGGTGCATTTTGTGTGACCATTTCCCTGTAAATAAAACCACACAAGTTTGCTATTACCTCATCTTCACTAGAAGTTAGAAGTCTTTTCTGTTTTTAAAATAAACTCCACACCTCACCTCTGCATTTCCCAGTGTCAAGTGTTTGTTTAACAGAAAATACACATTGTATCACACCCTGCATAGCTTCTATTTACCTTGAGAGTGAGTGCTTTATTCCCATCCCTCAAATAACGTATCTCCTTACTTTCCAAGGTAAGGAAAGTGTAACATTATCCAACTATTGTCTGTGGCACAAATGTGCTTTAGTAAATAATACTTAACTCAGTAAAAAGATATGAAACATGCATGAATAGTGGCCCATCTATCAAAATGCATAAGCGATGCCTTGCTACCCCTTTGTTTTCTTTTTTGATCAAAAAGTCCAGTCAAGGCTGTGCCCCTGAAGACGTAGGGCCATTTTATCACCTTACAATGGGCTTTGTTAATGGCAGACCGTTGCTTGATGGGGGTTTTTCAAGGAGGGAGACAGACAGAGAGATATGGGAACAAGAGACAGAGCAGATGGCCAATAAAGTTATCAAATTGACAGATATAGAGACAAGGACTAAAAGCAGGTTGGTGTTCTCTACTCGGGTTCAGCCCTTACTTCATGTGTTTAAACAGAGGACTGGTATGTTAGCATGTCTTTGTGTCTCTCCTGAAGTCGAATCCATTGGCATTGCTATACATTTTGCATTCCTCCTCTTTGGACACTGGAAGTGTGTTCAACACCCCAACCCTGGCATCTTAATGTGTGAGAAAAAGCGATATATTAAAGCTGCTATAGTCAGGTGTTGGTCTGTATCTGTTTATGTGTATTTTATAAAAGGTCAGTGTCTTCTTTTTCGTTCCCCACTATCTTTTTAGTTTCAGGGAGTTTGGCTTTTTGTTTCAACTACTGATATTTAAATTTTGTTTTTTTCCCACAGTTTTAAGGGTGTTTTTTTTTTTTTTGTGTGTTTTTTTTTTTTAAAGAAATTCAGAAGCACATCCCCCCTAACCAAAGTGTAATAGTCTGCCTTCTCAAATGTCAACAGTAAAGTTGCAGTCACGGTGGCTTCACATTTAAGCTGCAGTTTCTCTCTGTGGGTTTGTGGGGACTCTCATGGCTCACAGCTCCTATTCTAGTGACCTGGTTACTGGAGACACTCAGACTGTATGAATGCTTGAAGGCCACCGCAGTTCAGTGTCGTCTGGTTAGTATGTTATGATGCATGTGCTGATTGTCTACCCAAAGGAGTGGAATTTCAGCCTGCAAAGAAAATACAACTGATGTTGAATTTAATTTAAAGACAGACTGAAAGGTATACTATACAAACTGTCATTGTGGCGTCAAGGTGTTATCAAATAGTGATCTGTCTGTGTACCGAGCTACAGATGAGAGAGTCCAGTCTGGCCGAAAGCGGTCGTGTCTATTGTCTTAGAAATACCTCTGTTACTGTGATCTGATGTGACTGCAGATGACTGCCCCCCCCCATTCTAATTCTCTTCATGACTCCCTTTGCCTCCCCACTCATCTGTTTAGTCAGGCTGTCATGCCTCAGTGTCTCTCAGTGTGACTGAAGGCTGCGGAGTGACCAACTTAGCAAGTTGCTTCAGGGTTTGCAAACTGAGAGGCAGGAAGACAGTTGGGTAGTTGGGTTTGTGTCAGCAGGCTTCACGTCATTCTTTAGTGTTTGAGAATTGTTGGCTCTGGTTATATACTGAGTATTTAATATATTCAAAGTCCTTTCTCATCTCAACTGAAGATATGTAGGGATTGCTTTTTTGAGGTAATTTCATTGAGAGCAATTCATAGTTCAATGTCCTGGTCAAAGACATTGAACTGTACACAAATGGCTAAATGGAGATGTCGGTTTCAACCTGTTATTGGAAGAATTCTCCAACAAGTCCAAAGTGCTGAAACGGTTCAATAATAGAGTTGCAGTATAGAAAATGCAACACAGATATTGGGGTAAAAAATAGGTTGTTTTAAAGGAATAATCTGACAATTGGATAAAATATGCTTATTTTTTGCTGAAAGTTAGGGAAGAAGATCGATACCACTCTCATATCTGTACGGTAAATATGAAGCTACCGCCAGCAGCAGGTTAGCTTAGTTTAGCTTAGCTTAGCATAAAGACTGGACACGGGGACACAACTAGCCTGTCTATGTCCAGGGGTGACAAAATGAGAGTGCACCAATTATCTTACCTAACTCTCAGCAAGAAAGCAAATAAGTATTTATTTTGGAAATAAGTATTTCCCAAAATGTCACATCATGACAGGATGCAATATTTTAAACTTTCAAATGTAAAGAGCAGCTATGAACATGAGATAAAAAAGGGAATGTTGATTAAATTGAAAATTAACAGATACATTAAGTATGTGGGTACGTGGAATTCTAGTACCAAAGTCCATCATCGTCTGATATTTGCAGTAAGCCACTGCCAAATTATTTTGAACAACTTACAGTTTAAATCTACAGCAATTTAATTTCAATAGCCCCTTAAATGCTGAGTGCTCAGCTCAGTCCACATGCACAAAGCAAAAGCGGGAATAGATCCAGGTTACGGGAAGTCAATGTGTGGCGGCCAGCAGGAACATAAAGTGGATTAATTCTGAAGCGTAGCTGCTGTGCGACCGCGCCACTGAATTAAATTTTCAATAAGCACTTATATAATGGTCGTGTGGTGCACTTTAATGGCTTTCTGTATGGGAGTGAGTCATATTGACTCATTCATTTACCATAACTAAATGAATAGCTACCATTGCAAATTCTCACTGTTAAGCTGGAAAGGGGCAACAGAGGGCGGCCATCATTTGGGAGAATGTTTGAGGATAAAGGTTTGATTTTTTTGAGGGCATAGATGTAGGAATGGCTTGTGGACATCTGCCATAATCATCCTTTAAAATGTCCTTTTAAAACATTCACTGGACACCTTCCTTTGTGCAAATGTAACATTGAGGCCTAAATTGTCAATTTCAGTTTGACAAACCGGACGACACCATGTGCTCATGGGCTTTGTTTAAGGAAGGATGGCAAAGAACAAAATGACAGTGAAATAGAGGAAGGAAGATGGGAAGTGAAAGAAAGACAGGGATAGAGTGATCAAGATGGAAAGGCAGAGCTGCAGGGCGACTCTTTGACCTCTGGGCTTAGACCAATGAGTCAGAGAAGAGAGGGAAAGAGGAGGATGAGAGATGACCTGCCTACTAGCTCCTCCTTTAACTCCTCTTTGTCATCATCTTTGGTAAATGAGCAACGGCAAATGATTACTACCCACTTAGCTTAAGGATGAATGTAAGGCTGTATATGTGTGCTTCTGTGAGAGCCTTTCTTTGGATAATATTTGCCTCAAGCAAAATGTCTTTCCACCACACAGCACAGTACAGCCTCGTGGTATAGCCTGTAACTATGGAAAATTCAGGCTGCACGGTCAAACAGGTACGAAAGCTTGTTTGCCCTCTTCAGGTCAAAAGTTCCGTTTTATGGTGCATGATCATGCAAATCAAAGGCTGTAAGGAATGTCTTAAGCAGTTTAGGCCTGTTAACACTGAGTGGCATTCTAAGCTGTGGATGTTGACATTTGAACATGGCAGCAAATTGTATGTCTGTGTCTGTTTTCTGTTTGTGCCCGTGCTTGGGGAGTCATCTGTGTTGTCGACTGATTTGGGTTTTTTTTACCCCGGGGCAGTTAATCTCTCTCTGCCTCTCTGGAGATGTGACCCAGGTCAGACATTATAAAACAGACAGACACACAGGACAAAATAAAGAGTTATATTACATTTCCACGTTGGGGATTTTTTTTGGGGGGAAGTAGTTGCTTTATATATAATTAGTGGGTTAGCTTAGCTTAGCCTAAAGACTAGAAACAGGAACGTTAGCTTTCTTGTCGAGTATTTGATGCAAAGTATCGTGCCGAGCACAGAAAGCAAATAGGCGTGTACCCCAAAATCTATAACTGGTTTCAGGGTTGTTGTTGTTTTTTTATTTTTACAAATTTGAAGCAAATTTTACTTTAAAATAGAGCTTGACCAAGCCCTACCCCCTACCTATGATAATAGGCTTTGATCACTTATATCACATATTAGAGCTGACATGCAAAGAAAATTGCTGTGCAGTTAACTGTAGCATTTTGATATATACATTTTGACTTTCTCAATTGAAGTTTGAATTGAGAATGTGTCTTTATTTAGTTGTATTTCTTTTAAAATTAAAAATCCCAATCTCATACTTTTTTCAAACCCCTAAGTTTCTGATAATAAAGTTTTTT
This sequence comes from Sander vitreus, assembly GCF_031162955.1. Lineage (NCBI taxonomy): Eukaryota > Metazoa > Chordata > Actinopteri > Perciformes > Percidae > Sander > Sander vitreus. The sequence goes on from NC_135877.1 coordinate 10,792,507, forward strand.
GGAATGTTAAAATGAGGATGTTGGCTGACATACAGTACTGCAGATTTTATTATTTTTATATTCATAAATATTCATATAGGCCTCAAAACTAGAATTGGTCTTACCCTACTGTAAAAGGAGAAGGTCAGTACATAAATTGATGCCCCATTTCCTTTTTCACACGTCTCGTATCACACTCTCCCCTCAGGGCAGGGTTCAATGTTTTGTTTTGTTTTCTGGTCGGGCAAGTAAAAAACAATATTCGACATGCCCTAAGTACATTTTTACTGGCCCCTTCTTCTCTCTTCTCTCTACCGCCTTCTTCCAGGACGCTTGAAACACTCTCTTTTGCTCGTACGCAGCCATCATCATCTTCTTCTTCTTAAAACAAGACAGCCGGCAGTCATGCGTCACTACTATGCGTCAACTCAATTTTTGAACGGCACATTCAAATCAAACAACGTAATTTATGATATGATGATAATCAGAAAACATGATTCAAATTCAAATCGGGCAACCCTTATTGTTGAACCCTGCCTTAGGGTATAGAATTTCTCTTTCCCTTTCCTCTCCATCCTCTATAATGTTTTGAATGTCTTGATTTTTACCTATTTGTATATTCTGTTAATCAATTCCAATCATCCATCTCCCCTTCTTTTTTTTTTTTTTACAAAAGTCCCACTTATAAGCAGCCCTACCAGGTGAATGGGGGAATGGGAGAAAATGGCCAGAGGTCCAGCATGGCTTAATATATGTGTCGCTGTGGGGGAAGGACTTTTTTTTTTTTTTTGCTGCAGCAGCATGGAGCATTATTGTTATTAATCTGAAGATGGGCTATTACATTTGCATAATATAACATTGCCTTTTTCACAATGAGATTAGAAGATTTAGCATGCATGGCCTGCTTTTAATGCATTCAGTGCAGTACATTGAGTTGCTCTCTTTCTCTCTCAGTTGACTTCTCTCTCGATTAACTAGTGAGAGTAATATCAAATAGGACGTGTCGGCGTAATTAGCTGTGTCCTGGGGGTGTATCAGCTCTCACACTCTGCCTAGCTCAGCTAGATACAATCTGACACACTACTTTCTGTGTGTGTGTGTGTGTGTGTGTGTGTGTGTGTGTGTGTGTGTGTGTGTGTGTGTGTTCATTACCGATACTCTCCCTATGTCATCAGACATGCCTCCTCTCCAGCAGAGTAGAGACGTAACAGACCTGACTCCCAGCCAGCTTGATAGTTTCACCTTCAAATGCCTCTGAAGACTTCAACCCCCCTGTGTATTTGTGCGTGTGCTCTGCCTGTGTATCCACGTGCTTGTGAGTCTATATTTGCAAAGATGCATGTCATGAATAATGAAGATGTCAGGGTGGACTGAGCCATTTACCTGACAGCAACACACTGCTCCATCTCGAAAATCCATCGCAGCCTGCTGACAGGAGTTACTGTCTCCCATACTGCGATTTAACTGGCTCATGCAATGGAAAACATTTCATCTATTTCAACAAATATCTCATTGGTGCAGTGATATAATACCAATTTGCTAATAAATGAGTTCTGGCTAATGCACATGTGACAGAGGCTCACACACTGCAAGACAAAGCACATAAAAGGAAAAAAAAACACGCACACACAGACAGAGAGACAGAATGTCCTACTCCCCATTAATGCCAACATGGTTCTACGTGTTTGTGGCGGCTGTACATATCAATCTGTGTCTCTTTCTAAAGGTCCACCCTGCAACAGAAGCTAACGCTCATGGGCCTGCACTCATGTTTAACTTTGATCCATACGACACACTGGCAAGGATGCTTCCATTTATGTGGTGCGTTTGTGCATGCAAGTGCCAATCTGTGTGCAGCTATATCTGCAGCAGAGTTGTGATTGTTCCGGCCGAGTGCGCTCACATGCCATATGTTTACAGGCAAACACGTGTCAGATGGGGCAAATCTTGCCGCACATGGGATGTTCTAGTAAGCAATGGCGATCTTGTTTTGAGAAAAATGCAACGTGAAGACAGCTAGCTCGACAAAGATTGCCTAAACAGTCCATGTGTTATTTGTAGAATATAGGACTGCAAGTTGTTTAAGTTAGAAGGACTAAAATCAAGTTTGTTTGGACTTTTCCTCCTGCCAAAGTCGTTACGTTGGCAGGATGACATGCTATCCAACGGACAAGCCACTTCCGTGAATTACACTCCCTAGTTTAGATGTTGAGCTTTAAGAATGTCAATGAACTTGCAGCAAAGTAAACTTTCCATTCGTGGTTCAGACTAAATATTCTGTGTACTCACATCTTTTCTTTTATTGGACTGATCTTATATACATTTCACATTTTGAGACTTATCAGTGTATGCACTTCTCATTAAAAAACAATTGTGAAGACCCATTTTGGAGCTCACGTAGTCCAAATAAATCCATTAAAATAAAATCTGCTCTTTTTTTGTACCTCTCTGCAGTGTGGATTCAGACGTTGTCACTCCGTTGACCGCCCTGATCGCGTCGTTGAATCTGGACAGAAGGTTTTCATCGTGACACACCTGACCATGGACAGGAACAGGAAGTGGGTGCCAGGCTTTGGAGCCGTGCTATTGATACTCTTGAGTCACACAACCTCAGCGCTGGAAGTGCCTCTTGATCGTAAGTATTGTCCATTTCATGATCACTTTTACTATGATTACCAAAATAATAAATTCTAAAAAAAACTATTTTTTACCAACTATTTTGCTTGCATCAACACTTGAGGCTCTATGTGGAACTGCAATGGAAAATCCATTTAACGCTTTCATAATGTGGGGGCATAATGAAGAACATTACAGCCTCTATGGGCCACTAAATGGGCTCTCGAGTTGCTGCAGATTTAGCAGCAGTTTACTGGTTTTCTTATGTTTCAGCTTTGCATGTTTCAGCATGGAATCCAGTTTGCGACTTTCAGTTATGAAATGCAATTCTGAAGAACTCTGTCTCCCTATAAACAGTATATCATGACATTATGATGTCTTCAACTACTTATCTTGCATTGATTGCACCTGCCTGATGGAACTGAAGCCATAGAATTCTTCACAAAAGAAAGAGGGAAATCATCTCCCAAACTTCAGGCAGACTCAATAAAATGCTTCCAAGTACTTGAACGAGCAACTATTTCACCTAAACTTGTGATTTACCGCTTGCAAAAACTAACACCTTTCCTCAATATTCTATCACTGTGGTACGGCGTGTCACACTGGACAAAAAGCTAAAGTACTGGAAGGATGTAAGTTGCCTCAAACACTACTGTGACTTCTAGTGTTGAGTTTTTGCACTTAAACATTATTTTAACTTGCTTTTGTGTGTTCTAGCAATGTTAGATGTGCATGCGGTTACTGTGTGAAGTAACTTGCTTGTTTTGGAGTGGTGCTTGGTTTATGTCAGTTCATTAGGCTGGTAAGTTGTTATCAGATCAGAGAGCTGTTTGCAGCTCCTGATGGTGTTATACTTGATTGTGTGAATGCATGTTGCATGCATATGCTTGATTCTGTAAGCCCCCCAATGTGCTATGTTTACATTTCACTGCATGTGTCTGAACTATGCTTCTATTCATGTTTCTCCAGTGCCCCAACCCCCCACTATAACGCTACAGTCCCCAAAGGATTACATCTTTGATCCGCGGGAGAACATTGTCATCCACTGCGAGGCCAAGGGGAAGCCTCATCCCAGGTGAGACAATCACTCCTCCCAGCCCACTGATGCTTGTTTATCCATCCCAGCCGCACACTCTGCTAGCATATTTCACTGGTTACTATCCCAGTCAACAGTATAATTGAGGGAAAAAAAATATTGATAATGATAATGATGTGCTAAAGATTCAACCTGAGAGTTTCAGAAATCAAGAGGAAACCCTGATTTCCATTCAGTTGTATGGTCCTCTCTGTGAAATTATAGATGTTTCAACTTAACCTGGAGCACTGTGGAAATATGAATCGCCATAGCAACCATTGTCATGGAGACCACTTGAGAAACACACATGGCAGAGTGAATTAGACACAGTTTAGATATGCCACTAGCCCCTGAATCAAGTTAGAATCCGTCAAACTCCCTGCTATGAAGTCAGTGATTACAATCAGTCTCCTTGAAGAGACCACAATGCATCTTGATGATTTGAACAAACATGCCAACACTGTCATTTCCTGTCTTTTATGTTTCCTCATCGCTTCTAGCCTAGAAAACACAGTGTGAATTATTGTTGTTGTTGATCCTAGCTTTTCATGGACAAGAAACGGGACCCACTTTGATGTAGAGAAAGACTCCAAAGTCCTGATGAAGCCTGGTTCAGGAACTCTGGTCATTGACATCAGCGGGGAAAAGGCTGAGGCCTATGAGGGAACATACCAGTGTACGGCACACAACGAGCATGGCACCGCTGTATCCAACAGCATTTTCATCAGACAGTCCAGTAAGACTTCTAATTATATTAAATTACATTATTTCCATTGGTTTTCAAAAATTACAATACATTCTAAAGGCCTGAGCCTCAACTGCAGTTATTTTTTGGGGTAGTCAAGTATCAAGTTCATTTTGGAATTTAACATTGATTCCTAGTTTCCAGCTTCCACAAAATGCTCAATCTCATCACTTTTGCAAACATTATGAATTCATGTGATCCACACATTGACATATATACAAATATAAAAATAATCCACACTATTTGTGAAGCTATGGCCTCCAGTGCCTTTGTTTGATGTTTCTGTGACTCGCAGGGTCCCCCTTGTGGTCGAAGGAGAGAAATGAGGCCATTGTGGTGCAGATGGGGGTCTCCCTAGTGCTGCAGTGCCGACCCCCTGCAGGGCTGCCCCCTCCTGTCATCTTCTGGATGGATAACAGTGAGTCCTTTGCATGTATACATATCTGCACTCATGGCACAAGGACATAGGACTCTCAATTCAATGGACATTCAATAGACCAGACAAAAGGATTGCACACTGTAATGTGTAATCAACATTCAGTCAGGACACACTATGGTGGAGACCCTGTCTGTACATGCTAGCTTAAATCATGAGGTATTTGTGGAGAGAATTGATAGAAAATACGCCTGATGAACCATGAACTGACCACTAACCAACTTTCTTTCTCTGCCCGTCCTTCAGACTTCCAGAGGCTTCCGCTGGATAAACGAGTGTCCCAGGCTCTAAATGGAGATTTGTACTTTTCCAACGTTCTCCCAGAAGACACCAGGAATGACTACATCTGCTATGCTCGCTTCCCTCACACACAAACTATCCAGCAGAAACAGCCCATCTCAGTCACCGTGCTGGACAGTAAGTCACTGAATTAATTGAATAGTATTTGCTTAGAACTTCTACTTTTTTTTCACTTTACCACAACATTGGAATATACATTTATTTTCAAATTGTCACAATATATGTAGTAAAGATTTGAGTTTTGGATTGCTGATCATTTATATTGTTATTGTCTTGATTATTATTCCAATATAATATTTTTCCTTTTACAGTCCCATTTAGTTCACATTTACGGATATGTTTTTTATCACGCTTTGTTATCAATGAGATTTAACTACCATTTTAAATCCATGTGTTGCTCCTGCAAACCTGCATTAGCCTTAGATACATGTTTGAGCTGTTCTTCCTATATTCTACCTTTCCTGAGTTTTATGACATGCTTCTAGCAATAGAACAATTGTCACAGTAATATAACTGTAGTGTCATCCCCATGTGTTAACGTTTTTGCTGATACACACTGAAGAGAAAAAAAGCCATTGTAAAGTAACACATTTCCTGTTTTCTTTTCTAGCTTTGCATGCTTATGATTTTCTGTTATATTACAGTGGAAACAATGAATGAGACTGTGGCTGCTTTATACAATGTCACTGATTTCTATAGTGGTGAGTGCTGCCGGTTTATTCCCATTCAGCCCCCTCAGTGTGAACCCAGCCCTGTATTTACTCCATAGCCTAACCATACCCAACACACACCTAAAACTTGGCTTCAATCCCCTCCTCTGTGACTACATTAACAAACATGACATACATATTTTTTTCATGACTTGACTATAATGCACAATACAATACTTACATGGCAAAACAGCAATATCAGTGATTACCTCTGTATACAGATACTATTAAAGCCTAAGATGGTTTGAGAAACCTTTAAAAGCATGCATAACAATACATGTCAGCTAACTGCATCTCTCCTGGAATCATAGACACACTTAGGACTGATCTCATGATCTGCTACATCAAGCACACCCTCAGTGATTATCCCAGATGGCCACAAATGAAGCATGATATTAGTGTTCTAACATGGCATTGCTCTTTTTCCACCTTTTGATGTGGAAGAGGATCTTTTATTATTTTGTGACCTTTTTCGGCAAAGGAACGTTAAAGAAATCTCTAAATCCTTCCATTAACAACTTCTGAAGGATGTGTGTGTGGCTGTTGCTTTCAAGATGAGACCCCCATGTTGCCATAGCAACAAACCACCGGCTACTCCTCAGGGAGATTCCCCTTGCTCTCTAATTCTGATGTGCTGTTCATACAGTATGCAATGATGCTCGAAGCAATCACTCACTCACTCACTCACTGACTATTGTTCTATCCACTTTGACAATCCACTTCATGTCTCACTTCATGACAGTGTATGTTTCTACTACCTATTTCCTTCATGAGAATATGAATTTCCCTCTGAGCTCATGGTTTCACCCGACTCCTCACATTGTGTGGCAAGAGGAGCCTCCAAGTCTTATGTTGCAGTCTGGTTCTGATTTGGTCGTGCGTCCTCGTGTGTTCAGACAGCCCAGATGGGGAGCGTCGCCCCGGTTTCATGACACCTCTGGGCATCACCAGCACCAAGATGGTTCTGAGAGGGGAGACTCTGGAGCTGGAATGCATTGCTGACGGCTTGTAAGTAGGCGTCTGCTTAAATCGTAATCCACATGGAAGAAATACACCTTTTTGTATTATACAACAAATGTGCTTTATAGGAAACCGTCAGGGTCTTAAAAAAAAAAGCATTTGACAGCACAAAACGAAATGCAGAAATAGCAGAAAAACATCCTGTTGTATTTAATTCTGTGACAGGCCCACTCCAGAGATCTCCTGGCAGAAGGATGGAGGAGAGCTGCCGAGCAGCAGGATGTCCTTTTATAACTTCAAGAAAACGCTTAAGGTTTCTGACGTGAATGAAGCTGATGCTGGGGACTACCGCTGTACAGCCACAAACAAGCTGGGCACTGCACAACACATCATCAAGGTCTCTGTTAAAGGTATGCAGGTTAACCAGGTTATTTTCACTGTACTGGTGCACTGTGTAAGTTTCTTTTATCATTACATCAGAATTGCTAGTATGAAATTAGTTTTTTACGTCAGCTTTAACTGACATGTTTTAATCGTACGTTAACATGGATGCAACTATTTTTACATCCCTAAAGTACGTTTATCATGTAGCGAAGAGCACTGCAAGTTTGTTTTTTTCCGTCATTCCCTCATAAATCTCGCTCTCTCTCTCGCTTTCCTATTGTCATCCACAGCGGCTCCTTTCTGGGTCAGCGCTCCCAGGAACCTGATCCTCGCCCCGAATGAGACCGGCATCCTGACTTGTCGAGTCAACGGAGAACCCAAACCCAAGATTAGCTGGTTTGTCAATGGAGTCCCCATAGAGAGTAAGTAAATGAGACCATGCTTTTAAAAAAATAGAATATACTACATTTGCGCACACTTATATCCAAAACACCTGCCAGCAGCAGAAAGTATAAATCTACATGCAGAGTTGTAGTGGGAACTAAACTCCCATTCTATATAGTTTAACATAATGCACCAGGATTGTTATGAGTGGTTTCTACATACACAAAACTTTAATAGTGCAGTTGACCATAAATCCTGTCTGTTGCCTTGTAATAGACGCACCCGAGGACCACAGTCGGAAGGTGGATGGTGACACCGTGATTCTTAGCTATGTGCAAACTGGGTCCAGTGCTGTCTACCAGTGTAACGCATCCAATGAATTTGGTTACCTGTTGGCAAACGCTTTTGTCAACGTTCTTGGTGAGTTCATCTGTTTTGTTGTAAATATGAATATAGATATATAAGTTGATCGTACATTTTGGACACACAGCCCACTGTGTGTGTGTGTGTGTGTGTGTGTGTGTGTGTGTGTGAGAGAGAGGAGATATTGATTTAGATAATGTTGTGCTTCTTTCCATAGCCGAGGCACCAAGGGTGCTTACTCCACCCAACCGAGTGTACCAGGTCATCGCCAATAACCCTGCATTACTTCACTGTGCCTCCTTTGGCTCACCCATACCAACCATTACATGGTAAGATTCAGAACAGGTTTGCATGGGTAACGCCAGTGAGATTCAAAGTCTTGTTGGTTTAGCCATTGCCTCCCCAGTTTTTCTGCACGACACCATCAAACACTTAAACCCAATGTTGTTTGCTGTTTCCATGCAGGTTCAAAGACAGCCAGACCAGTGTTAAGAATGATGACCCTTATGTAATCCATGAGAATGGTACATTGGAGATCCATGTGGCCCAGCCACTACACAGTGGGAAGTACACCTGCATTGCCTCCAACAACCTGGGAATCAAGGAGAACCATGTCTACCTGGAGGTTAAAGGTCAGATATAGATATTGACACTTATCCTGTTAAAGACTATAATAGCCCATAAATAGATTATATTTTAGGCCTTGATAACCATTAGGTCAAGCTGTTATTTATTAGTATAAACTCTTTTTTTCTCCATCTTTCAGAGCCCACCCGTATCCTGAAACAGCCAGAGTACAAGGATGTACACAGAGGAATGAGCGCTGTGTTCGAGTGTAAAGTTAAACATGACCCATCCCTTATTCCCACTGTGATCTGGCTCAAAGATAATGGAGAGCTGCCTGATGATGAGAGGTACAAAGACTTATAATAGGTTAATTAAAGAGATGGTTCAGAATTTTGGACATAGGACCTAATTTCCAAGTTAGCCAGTGTGTTATTTATCAGTGGAGACAGTTTTCAACACTTTTCATCCAGTCCTTCCAGTTGCAGAGTTCGCTGGTGCTAGGCTAGCGCAAGTCAACAGTATCTGCTAGCCTGCCACTAAAAACAGTCTTATCCACTCCACAGTAGACCTGAGGCAAATAACTTATAACACCAGACTATCAATGTAAATGTCTGTGTTGATAGAATAATGTTAGGAATAAAATTACCCTTGCATCACAATGATCGCATTACATTTTGAGGGACTAGTTTCTCAGCAGCGGCGGAATTTTACTTTGCTCCAGTTAGTAGTACTGCACCAAAAAGTAAACAGAGAAGCGCACTACAGTCAGGACACCTAGTAGTAGCCTAGTACATTGGTATTGAAACATTGGATTGGAAACTAAGGACTAGGCAACATGGTGTTTCAGTGTGCATTTAGAAATTGTAAAAATAAACCAAACAGCCAAAACCACAAAGTTTCCACAAATTTCCATTGGGAGATCCAGAAAGGAACCAACTGTGGCTTCTTGCTGCTGGCTTGGACATCAAGACACACAGATCAACTTGCGTGATTGTCATGGAAACTAGCCTAGGTAATATCAGTCCGCCGCTGCTGTAACCTATGCTACCAATTACAGTGAACAAAGTATAACTATTGCAATGCAATGCAAGGGTAGTTTTATTTCTAACATTATTCTATCAACAGACATTTACATTGATATTCTGGCGTTATAATTTATTTGCCTCGGGTGCACTGTGGAGTGGGTTTAATGGCAGGCTAGCAGATACTGTTGACTTGCGCTAGCCTAGCACCAGCGAACTCTGCAACTGGAAGGACTGGATGAAAAGTGTTGAAAACGGTCTCCACTGATAAATAACAAACTGGCTAACTTGGAAATTAGGTCCTATGTCCAAAATTCTGAACCACCCCTTTAATGCAATTTTATCAAGTGTTGCATGTTGCACCATGAAAAAACAGTGATACAACTTGGAGAAAAGAGAAATTAATTCATCATCTTCATCAGGTTTGATGTGGACATGGACAGTTTGACCATCAGAGACGTGACAGATGAAGATGAGGGCACCTACACCTGCATCCAGAACACCACCCTGGACCAGGACTCAGCCAGCGCTATGCTGACTGTCGTAGGTATGTTCCTAGTGCATTCCAGGGTCTTTCACAATCAACAGGTTACCAGATGTAACAGGGATTGTGAGTGTGGAAATCACACACAGTGAATTCTGGAGACATATTTAAAAAAAAAAAATGAATTGTAATGAATCAGATAAATTATCCATCAACATATAGTGTTAATGGTTTAGACTCAACACAAAGGAACAACTCAGTCCTCTTTTCTGTCCTGCTTAGACAAGCAGTCAGTGCCTCCATACCAGATATAGGATATGCGTTGGTCCCCACGCAAAAATAGTTAAAGTACTATGACACACTTTTTATGCAATCAACCATAAAAAAACTGAAGGACATTATGACATCTGAAATCTTCCTCCTGCTGCCTTGATATTCTGTCAATGGGCTTCTTCCAAAATGTTTCAAAGTGTTTGGCTTTAGAGATTCTACAGATTGTAAACACATCTCTTCTTCCAGGTATCTTCCCACAGGTCCTGAAAACTGCTGTAATCAAGGCATTCATGAAATAAAAAGAGCAATCTAGGCATGTCTCTAATGAGCAATCACAGGCCCATATGAAACTTTCCATTTTTAAGTAAAATAATTGAAAAAGTGTTTTATTTTTAACATTTTGTTGTCACTAAACAACTGTTCTGATCTCTTTCAGTCAGGTCTTCAGTCACAGCAATGAGACTGCTCTTAAAGTCTTCAATGACACATTTTCACTCAAAGTATTACTTGATCTCAGTGCTGCATTTGACACGGTCGACCACAATATATTACTATACCGATTGGAAAACAGGTTTGGACTTTCTGGTACAGTGCTAAACTGGTTTGAATCCTACTAAAATAACAGAGACTACTTTGTGTCTATAGGTAATTACACATCTGAGTGGACAAATATGACATGCAGAGTTCCCCAAGGCTCCATTCTGGGGCCTTTTCTGTTTCACATCTACATGCTTCCACTGGCTCAGATTATGCAAAACTACAAAATAAATTACCATAATTATGCGGACGACACACAATTTTACATAACCATATCACCAGGGGACTATGGTCCAAAACAAACACTAAATGCATTGAACAAATCAACGATTGGATGTGCCAGAACTTCCTTCAATTAAACAAAGACAAAACTGAGGTATTGGTTTTTGGAGCCAAAGAGGAACGATTAAAAGTCAGCGGTCAGGTTCAATGGGCAATGTTAAACACAACGGACAAAGCCAGAAATCTTGGTGTAGTCATAGACTCAGACCTGCATTTTAACAGCCACAATAAGACAATTACAAGGTCAGCCTACTATCACCTTAACAATATATCAAGGGTTAAATGACTTAATGTCTCAGCAGGCTTTGGAAAAACGTATCTGTGCTTTTATCTTCAGTAGACTGGACTACTGTAATGGTGTCTTTACAGGTCTCCCGAAAAAAATCAATTAGACAGCTGCAGCTGATTCAGAACGCTGCTGCTTGAGTCCTCACTAAGACCAAGAAAGTGGATCACATCACTCCATTTCTGAGGTCTTTACACTGGCTTCCTGTCTTTCAAAGAATTGAACTGAAAATACTATTGTTGGTTTATAAAGCACTGATTGGTTTAGGGCCAAAATACATTTCTGATCTGATGCTACATTATGAACCCTCTAGACCTCTCAGGTTGTCTGGGACAGGTCTGCTTTCTGTCCCCAGAGTCAGAACTAAACAAAGTGTGAAGACCTTTCTATTTAATGCTGCATTTTTTGCTGCATCAAGTAAAATAGTTAATGTCTTACACTGCACTGTTTATCCTTGTATTTTATACCTGTCTCATTCTATTTTAGCTGTTTTATATTCTCTTTAATGAATGTTTTAACTGCTGTTTAATGTTTTATGTAAAGCACTTTGAATTGCCTTGTTGCTGAAATGTGCTATAAAAAAATAAAGCTGCCTTGCCTTGTGATTTATATAAAAATAGCAATATTGAAGTACACTGAAACCATTTTTTCACCACTTTCAAATTTCAGAAATAGCAGGTATCAGTTCTAATGAAGTGTCACAATACCACAGTATTTTCCCTGCTTTTCTGCTGTTTCTAATATCTGTCACTAACATCTCTTCTTGTACTTTACACTTGCTTCTTGCTGTCTTAGAGCCAACTCCTACTCCAGCTATTGTCTACGGTAAACAATATCCACAGATTAGGATTTTGTAGCTTATGTTGTCAAGTTCTGTTTGTAAGACCTTTCATTTCACCGCAATGTTTATTTTATGTTGGTTGTTTGTATTGGTTGTTTAATTTCATATTGTACCATTTGATGTTTATTTAGTTTTGTTTTATATTGGGTAAGGATTTTATAATTTCTCTGCATTTATAAACTCTGCACGCACTGTTCAACCATGCAGGTGTTTTTACTTAACCTGCCTGATTAAGACCCTTCTCAGGTGTTTGTGCTCACTGTGATTGACTGCAGAGGTATAATCAGCCAGAAGTAAAAACACCTGTGTGGGTGGGCACGGTCTCAAAATGTTTAATTGCACAAAATAATACTGCACTTTTGAATACATTAAGAAACAAGGTTTTCTTAACAATGTTATTAAACCTTTTACAAACTGCCTGCTGTGTATTGAATGCAGGTGTAATATTAACTGAACAGTGTCCAAAGCTCAACTCTGTTAGTTTACTTTTATTCCATGGGCATTGTAGAACTCTGTTTTCAGTTTCCCATCCCAAATTTCCCATCGAAACAGTAGCAATGACTTGCTGTAATCAAATAGCAGAGAGAGACTTTTCATTTTTTTGTGGTCCTCGTGTTTGCAGGGAACCCTGACCCTCCGACGGACCTGGAACTGACTGACCAGACAGAGAGGAGCGTTCAGCTCACCTGGACCCCCGGAGATGAACACAACAGTCCCACACAGAGTATGAAATGTTTAATGTATCAAACTACACTACACTTTTTAGCATTTTCACATTTAAAAAAGTCAGAATCCTCCATTGTGCAGATTCAGTTTATGTTTCCCGGAATCAGCGACTGTAGTTTTGTGGGATTTAAGACAGGAACTTGGTAGTTAGCATGATGAGCAATGAGCCACCACAGCTAAATATACACAGAATGCCTTGAGAAATATATATTTTTTCCTGTTTCTTTGTGGCAGTGTCTACACTTCGATATTTTTTTTTTATTTTTTTAATCTTCCCCAGAGTTTCTGATCCAATATGAGGATCTGCTCCACCAGCCAGGAGTTTGGGTCAACCTGACAGATGCTCCTGGTACTAGCACCACGGTGCAGTTAAACCTCTCTCCTTACGTCTACTACTCCTTCAGAGTCCTGGCTCTGAATGGCGTTGGCTACAGCCAGCCTAGCCAGCCGTCAAGCCAATACAGGACCAACCCTTCAGGTGATTAACATGGTCACCCTTCAGAAAAAAAAAAGTAATGCGATATTTAAAATATTAAAAAACACTAATTGATTGAACCATCAATTTCTTTGTTTTTTTCCAGCTCCTGATGAAAATCCATCAGATGTTCAGGGAGTGGGAACAAAGCCTGGCAACTTGGTCATCTCCTGGACAGTAAGCTATCCTTTCAGATTGTTATTGTGGGCTGTATGCAAGTAAAGGCTTGTCAAACATTTCACTGAAGTTAAGATAGAATATATGAAGTTTTTTTTTTTTCAGCAACTGATAAAATAAATAAATTCTCTGTACAGCCTCTGACAGGATTTCTGGCTAATGGGCCCGGTCTGGAGTACAAAGTGCAATGGAGACAAAAGGACGTGGATGAGGATTGGTCCTCAGAGACTGTGGCCAACGTTTCCCAGTTTGTTGTCTCTGGAACTCCAACGTACGTGCCCTACGAGATCAAGGTTCAAGCTTTGAACGATTATGGCAGCGGCCCAGAGCCTGAAGTAGTGATTGGATACTCTGGAGAAGACTGTGAGTGAACTGATTGTAATATACTTTTGAGAGTTTTGTTTTGTTCAAAAATGTTTTTTTTTTGTTTAGTCATCAATAGTCAAAACTGGTCAAACTAAATTGCTGTGAGACACAACACAAAATAATGCACAGACAGCAGCTGTAGACTGTTGATTCACAGTGGGATCGGTAGTACTAGCATCACAATTACAATTATCATTAGATTCAGTGTTAATATGAACATATTTTTTCTGAGGGTTGAGTCAACATAGGTTGCCATTTTGTTTCTCAGGGGTATGATTGAAAGTTCACATTTAGGCTAATACTTCTGACCATTGACTGATCCTTTTTAGCCTTTTAAACATTTTTGATAAACGTGCAGTGGGTTAGGTAGACGTCAAATTATTATTATTATCATCATCATCATCTTACTATTTATTATGTCTAGTGGCTTGAAACTAGATTTGCTTTTCATTCATATGTCTCTGCAGTGCCTTTGTCTGCTCCTGATAGTGTGCAGGTCATGGTTCACAACAGCACACTCGCGGAAGTACACTGGGAGCCTGTTTCTTTCCAATCAGTTAGAGGGAAACTCCAGGGATACAAGGTATTGTTTGATAAATGGTTATTTCTACAGCATGTCTTTGGTTGTAGCAGGTAGGGCTACTGCCACTGACTGCAAGTCAGTGCTTAAGTGACAAAACTCAAGCACACACAAGCATTCAATAAGATTTTTAAAACCCTTGCATGTTATAGCTTTTGCGCTCACACACTAATTGTGAAAAAAATGACCCAACAACATGAACATATTGAACATTTTGCCCTGTATTCAATCCCTGCATTTCAGCACACAGCACCCTTTCAGTGTTTTAAAGCCTTGCCTATATATTCACTGCACAGACATGATCAATTATCCAATTAAACATAGACACATATTGGCCAGCATTTCAGGATGTTGCTCCTCCAACACAGAAATTAAAAATAAAGTTCAAAGCATAAGGCAATATAATATGAGCTATAAATACAACCAGCAACACACTGTTAAACTGTGTAGGGAAATAAAGATGACAAAAAAAGCCCTAATTTAGCTGCCGCTCTGAGAGAACATATTCCATCAAAAGTGAAAACATTGAACACCCAGTGGCATGTGTTGCAGGAACAACTTCCTCAGAGGTTGGCAATCTGTGTCTACACCTCATTGGATAATTGATAAGGAGGCAGGCATTTTGCAGTGCGTGTATACAGTATATAGGCAGTGCTTTTGTTTAGTCTGTAAAATCTGTGCTAAAGGATGTGTGTTGAGATATGCTGGTTGAAAGTGCATAAACCTTTTGTTAGTTTGTTAGAGTTTTCTTGCACATAGTGTGTAGCTGCACATCCTAAAACATGTTAAATGTTAGGTGCCGAACATTTGCGTGCAGAGGGTTGTTTAATAAAGCAATATTACCATTTAAGCCAGGTGTACTTCATTAACTAAGGCTTATGTTCAGGTAATTTAGTTTTATAAAGTGCTAAAGTAGTGTAAAGTACTTGCTAGTAAAAAACCCTCCAGATAAACTGGTCATTGTCACAATCTACCAACCAAACTGAAAGTGTTTTATCCAAAATTCCAGTCGCCCCTCAATACTGCTGCACTGTGAAGTCAGAATGAAATGGCAGCACGTTAAATTCATCTCAAAATATTTAGCTCAGACCTTTTATAAATCTTAAGTATCTGCGCAGTATAAGTGCAACATGTGCTTCCAAACTGCACTGAAAATAAGCTAATAAACACATTTGACCCATAGCTGTGGCTTCAGAGTAAAAGAGGCACTTTCACTGTTTGCTTTCATTATTAAAGGCATGTAAATAAAAGTATTGAAACAGACCCCCAGAAATCAGACAACTTCCAAAAAACTGTATTTCATTTGCTATAAAATACATTACCTGTCTGTGGTCCTATTTGATCATTCAGAGTAGGTTAATGTCATGTACATTCATTTTCAGGACCTTGAATATAGCAATTTTTTTAAAGTGTAAATTGATGTGATCTGTGCTTTATTTGGCCTGTGTTTTAAAGGCATGAACACAAGGCTCTTTAGCCAAGCTGGAGCTAGTCTGATCACATTACCTGGAAGTTGACATTACAAAACAGTTTCCGTTTGTAAGGCTCTCTAAAGCCAGGCTTTTTACCATATCTGCATGTGTGCATGGTGCCCTCACCATGTTCATGAGGAAATAACAGAACTATAGTGCACATCAGGCTAATACAAGAACGAACTCCTGGTGTGTTTCTTCTAGGTATACTTCCGACGCATTCGTGGCTTGCATGAGACAGAGGAGGACACAGAGCAGCAGGAGCAGGTTTTGACGTTCAGTGGGAATCGTAGCGAGGGACGTCTGCCAGGCCTCCAGCCTTACAGCCTCTACAACCTCACCATCAGGGTCCTTAATATCAAAGGAGAAGGGCCTCCTAGCCCCAGCAAGAAATTTGAGACACCTGAGGGAGGTGTGTATGGCTGACGTTGGCTGAGGTGGTTGTTCTGCAGGCCTAAAGCATTATGCATGTATTTTCTTGAAACTACCTCCAAATATTAAATGATGACCACAATTGCACTAAACCAGGCTTTGAATACATTAAAACCTCTATTGTGTTGTATCTGCCTTTTGATGCCTACTATAAATAGCATGGTTGCTGCAACTAGCATTATTAGTACTACTTCTGTGACAACAACCTTGCAGTACTTGTTGAAAACCACACAGAATCACCACAGTTACCCCCTAACCTACCCTAGCAACCACCAAGAGTGTCAATAGAAATCCCAAACAACCTAGCAAACCTGAAGCTACACCCTAGCAATTGAATGCCATACCAACCTCCTTGTAATGCCCTTAAACTACCTGGAACCCCCTACAACCCTTTCGTTACACCCTTGAAACCTCATGGAACACCCTAGCAACAATGTGAAAGTCCCCTAACAATCATACAGGTCCATGTTCTGCTCCACAACAACCATCTTATGTTCTTATACTATAAATGCCCATGAATGGTCCTGTGCAATGTCCAGACCCTGACTGTGGTTCTGGTTTTGTTTTCAGTCCCAGGGCCTCCTTCTTTTCTGAATGTCGTAAACCCTGGTTTGGACTCTCTCACTCTGGAATGGGGCCCACCAATGAACAACAATGGACGCCTCACTGGATACACACTAAAATACCAACCAGGTAGGCTTACAAGCTGCCTCACACACCTGTTGTGTTCTACTCAGTATTATGCGGCATTTGTGCAAATGGGAAAACCATGTTGTGCATTCCTCTCAATTTCCTCATATCACTCCTGTGACTCTGTCTCTGTAGTCAACAACACCAATGAACTGGGGCCTGTCAAGGTAATCAACTTCCTTGCCAACGAGACCACCATTACCCTGGGCAACCTGAACTCTAGCATGCTCTACAAGTTTTACATGAGTGCAAAGACAATAAAGGGCTCTGGCCCCATCATCACAGAGGAAGCCTTCACAGCCATGGACACAAGTGAGTTATTTTAGCCATTTAGCTTCATCTGTAGCAAATTACAAGCACAATAGGAGGAAAAGGCCAAAGTCCTGTTATATAACATATTAAAGAGTGCAAGGGTTAGAATCACAGTGCTCTGACAGATATTAGAGATTCCTGTGAGCTTAAGTGCACAAGCATGAGGTCCTACTGGATTCCTCAATTTATATCCCCTCTATCTCTTTCTCTTTTTTCTTCTGTCTAAAGCTCGTACTCAGCCCACTGTAGAGATGGGCAAAGGTAACCCAAGTTTGCCACTGGAAGCACCTGCATGTTATTCATACCATCAGATATTAGACACGGAAAAAGAGCTTAGCGTAGAAATTGTCTTTGGTTAAATTATCCCTGCATGTTAGCATGTCTTAGAATGTGAAAGTGAATAAATAGGATTTAATGACTTCCATGGCGTCTGCAAGCAAACCATGCTTGCGTCCTGTTCTGGGAGAATAGGTTGCACTTACTGCAACATAGGTTAAAGTACTGGGTTTTTAGAATTAGCTGTGCTTGCAGTCTTTACCTCTTGCATTTTCCCTCTTCAAATGAACATATTTTCATTTGAAATCTTACGCATGATGCTTGTGAATGTTTCAGTCCAGTACTAACGCATACTTTATATACCGGCTGATTCTATAAACCGATTGTGTGTGTGTGTGTGTGTGTGTGTGTGTGTGTGTGTAAATGACTAGATTTTGATTTTGAAAATATGCATGCTGCAGTGCTGTGATTTCATTTGTTTGGATGCTGAACCAGGTGCGTAACTCCTCCATGAATCTCAGGATTGAGAGATGTCGCAACATGTTTTTAACTTGGCATGTCAGTAGCAAGTTTTTCTGTAAAACGGTGGCCTTGCCGTTCACTGTTAGCTGTCTACTGTGTTGTGTATGCGTGTTGTCTCACTCTTTTCCATGTTCTTTCAGGCCCTACAGAGTCCCCTCACCCAACCTCCCCCATCACTCAGTCTCCGCAACCCCCGTTTCACAAGGGTACAAGCACTCCCTGTATCCCCTTCTACCTCGCCAAATATCTTCACGTATTATCTGCCCTGCAAAAAAAATGGTCCATCTCAGCAAAAACAACTCTTTAAAATATCAGTTCTATTAATAGGAAATTCTCTCACCTGACTTTTGTTTGACTTGTTTTAGGAGGACTAATAAGTCCTCACTGAGATGGCCATTTTTCCGCAACTATATAACTGACCTGTTTCTATGTTGTGGCAGGATCTGACACTGCGCTCAAAGTACTTACTTTTGTCATATAATAAAAACGGTGTTGCCATGTATTGTTTTGTATAGTGGGACATTTTTCTTAAACTGAGGTGGGACAGACGGCCAACAGCCAAATGCTTGTAAATTGAGGCTCTGGTCAGTTGTACATTTAAAAAAAAATTTTTATCTAATCCTCAAACTGGTGGAACAGACATGGAGTTTCTTTTTAATTCTTGACTTGGATTTGGTGGCTCAGGTTACAGTAGCTGATGTATTTCTTTCTGGTTTAGTCCATTTATAGGCACCAGCTTTATCCTAAATTTCTACTTGCCCCTTTTAAGTTTAATACCAGTATTGGAAAGGTTTTATTTCATTGTAAGGACTTTGTGAAATTTATACATTTTGGAATTAAAGCACTTTATTTTTTTTAATTTTTTTTTCTCTCTTGTGTGCTCAGTGCCGCCTGTAGGCCCTGCGTTTGGCAAAGTTAACACGTCCACGTTGGAGGACGGTGCAGTGATCAGTTGGGATTACTTTGGACACCATAAGAATGTATATGTGGAATATGTTGTAGAAAACAGTAAGGCTTTGCTTTGTATTTGCAGTTATCTCAAAAACATGAGTGCATGTATTGATTGGCTTTTTTATAATTGAATCAGTTTGATCCATAACCATCAAAACTGATGTTTAAATAGCATCCAATAATTATTCTACCCAAAGGCTCCCTGAATCTAATTCCTCTCCATCCACTTCAACAATTCCAGGTAAAGAGGACTGGAAAAGGGAGTTGGTAAATGGTTCACACTGGCATATGATAAAAGGTTTAAAGCCGGGGACATCCTATAAGGTGCGAGTGGTAGCTAGAGACCCAGCTGACCCGACGGTTCACAGCACAGACGAAGTGTTGGTTGCGGTGCCAGGTGAGGCGGCATGCCTCAGGATAGACGGTCTTTGTGTTTCATTTTTGTCTCATTTTTCTCATCCCTTTTCTGTTACAGCACTATCTCATTATCAGACATACAATGCTACATTCAGACATGAATGTAAGGTAGTTAGTTTTCTAGTCTAGTGTACAAGCATGTTAGAAGTTGCCATCAACGGTCGGTCTGATGCATGTCACTTAAAATCATCACTAAGAGGTCCATTGTTTTACTGTTGTGTTTTTTTTTTTTTTTTTTTTTTTTTTGTGTTTACAGTGCCTAAACAATCATTGCATATTAATCCATTTGAAAATTTCATTTCTGTGTTTACAGCCTATTTTAATCTCAGTGTTGCTCAGCATGAAGAAAACCAATTCCATCATTTTAACAGCCTGGATTGAGATTTGGACTGACAGTCATGGTAACTGTTTGTCTCCATCTTTCCCTTCTCCTTTCTGTGCATGTGTGTGTCTAGCTGTACCTAGCCGGCAGGTAGACATTGCCACCCAGGGATGGTTTATTGGACTGATGTGTGCCATCGCTCTCCTCATCTTGGTCCTTCTCATAGTGTGCTTCATCAAGAGGAACAAGGGTGGCAAATACCCAGGTAATGCACACATTACTGTAATTTCAGACCTATTCAAGTGGAAATTTTAAAATACAATTATTATTTTTATTTATTTTTTTAATCTACAGTGAAAGAGAAAGAAGATGCTCACCAAGACCCAGAGATCCAGCCTATGAAGGAGGATGATGGTACATTTGGAGAGTACAGGTGAGCGATGGAAAAGAAGACATATGGCTCAGAATCACAGCATACAATAGTGTATGAAATGTCTTTTCTTTTCTCATTAATTATCTCGTGACTTGACTGTTTGTATGTAGAACATTTTACCAGGCTGCAGAGACACTCTCTCCATTACCAAACATTCCATAGAGGCAAGACAAAAATCTGCACTTTGTGTTGTTTCTTTTAATGACCAACTCACACTGACATTATTCAACACTTTGCACAATGCAAAATATATCCATTTTAACGATTATATGCTGTTCTCAAAACAACAATTAATACAAATTCCATCATGGTGACATAGTTTTTGTTTTTTTTCATCACATTTTCTAGGAATATTGAGGATTTTATCACTTACAGGCACTATGTAGAATTTTCAGAAATTCCTTGTTATTAATAGGACATGCTGCATGGATCTGGCGATGGTTGTTTCGTAACATTAGCTGATAAAATTATTTGCAAACAGCAAGCTAGCCAATATACTGTACCAGCCAGATCAGTCTGAAATTATTGGCTGTCGTTATCCACTCAAGTCAATATTTTGTTATGTTAGCTATCTAGCAATTTGTCGTCATTAGCAAGCAAGCTACCATTGGCTAGCTAAAACCACACTATTACAATATATTTCACAAGCTTTGCAATAATGTTAGTATACCAGTCCAATGGGAAGAAAGCCAGCTCGGGGTCCGTTTTGATCCCCAAAACCAAACAAAGGTATCTCGATGAATCGAAAGGCCCTGCCATTGTTAACCTTCATTTTTCCCCAATGTTGGTCACAAAAGAAATGTTGTGCCTACGTGGACTCTGTGTTGTGGTGGGTGCCAGTCGTTTGTTGACATTAGCGGAATCCATTTCTAAGCTAACGTTAGCTAATGTAGCACAATGTTGACGCAGTATGGGAGCTAAAGAGAGTCGAGGCATTCGGGAGCGTGCATAAACGTCACATCCTATGGATTTCACAAGCTAGGCAACCAACAAAGTTGGGGAAGGTCTCAGTTTTTAAGTTACGTTACAATCCGTTTATATGTTACAATACAAAACGATCAATACACGTAAATTGCTTCACATTGTACCTTTAAGGCTCCTCAGGATTTTAGAGGTCTAAAAGTTGAAACAAAGTAGTTGCTATCGGTGAAATGTATATTTTAACATGGATGTCACTCTGCTTCAAATGTTTCCATATGCATGCTTCTGTCTTGTCTGTGCATAAAAGACATTGTGGCTCATGAATTGCTTTTCATATGTCCTTCCATTCTTATCTGTTTTATGGCGGGTTTAGGTCTATGGAAAGGTAAGACGAGATGCGGTAAAACCAGCATGCAATTCTATAAAACACATCAAGCCATGTCTCTGACTTGAGTGAAACCTAAAGCAAGGAGAAATAACATCAACTGATCTGGTTTACTATGTCATCATACTGACTGAAATAGTCAACATTATAACAACTGTTACAACCCTAACACTCAAATAAAACATAAAAAATGAGCTTGCTTAATTTTTTTTTTAAAGTACAAATGCATTGAGCTTGCAAATAGAGTTGAAATGTATTAGAATCAGTTTGTAGAGCTTGCCTATATACTGGAATAGAATGTTTTTAGACAAGATGAAAACAGGCTTTATGTTGGGGGGGGGGACTGAAAATAAGAGTGCATTTTTTATTACTGCATGTAAACTAAAAGCATATTGATTGATTGATTTTCATTACCAAAAAGTATTGCAAGAGACTGAACAGCACGCATTTGCAGAATCTTTAGCAGTGGTCACCAACCCTAAACCTTAACAGCACCCAGACTTAAAACAGCACTAACACTGTAGAAAGTACTATACAATACTATAGATGTAGCTGAGCTGCTCCACTGTACAAGTACCATGAAGTGTATTGTTTCAGGCATCCTATTGTTACTGTGCATTATAATTTAATGAGCAGTTGTCCATATGTTTGTCAACTTAATGTTGCTCTCCCAGCACATCCGTACCATACTTTGTACATAACACAACAGCAGTATATTCTGTCATATGTGGTATTTGTGCATTGGAAAAGCCAGATTACTCATGTAAAAGGCTAATGCTTGGGTAATGGCCTGTCCTCTGTGCGATGACAGGGTTTCTGACCACTGCAGAAAAAAAGTTCAACAGACTGCATGAAGTGTTGTCTCAATAACCTTCCTTCTCACCTTTCCCTGCCCTTTATAGTGACACAGAGGACCACAAGCCGCTGAAGGGCAGCCGGACACCATCCAACGGGACGGTGCGCCGCGACGAGAGCGATGACAGCCTGGTGGACTACGGTGAGGGTGGGGACGGACAGTTCAATGAGGACGGCTCCTTCATCGGCCAGTACAGCGGCAAGAAAGAGAAAGACACACACGAAGGCAACGAGAGTTCGGAGGCCCCGTCGCCTGTCAACGCCATGAACTCGTTTGTCTAACGGAGGGCCCGTGGCATGGCTGCGACGGTTTGCTGCGGCCACTCCTTGTCACCCTGGCAAATGTGACCATATCTGTGGTGACAGTTGCTAAGGTGACATTCGTGGACACCTACTTTTACCATGGTGGCTGTCACTGCGGTGGCCCCTCGCCATGGCTACCTGTCATCAAGACTGCTGACACGCCCTCATCTCCACATCGCCAGCCCCTGTCACACTGTGACTTCCTCTGATCTACACACACACAACATGGCAAAGACTGACACCGTATCCCCCATAACCAATGAAAGAAGGTGTGAAAGGAGGGATGTGAGGACTCCAAGAAGAGGGAAGGAAAGAGGAAGCAATATAGAAAAGCAGAAGGAATGTACTAGGGAGTTTTACCACTTAGACTGAGCAGAAGTGTGTGTGTTAGTGCCATTTCATCTCCTTTGCAAACATTCATAAACATGATGTATCCAAATAATCCAAATATATATATATATATATATATATATATATATATATATATATATATATATATATATATATATATATATATATATATATAATCAAAGTACAGTACATGACCCGCAGGCAGACAAATATGCATTGAATCACGTTCATCACATGCATGGAGTAAATCATGATTCTATTCAGCATTTTACCACCCTCGTGTTGCAGAGGTGAGCTGTGGTTGAGGCTGTATATGGTGCACGTCTACTAGCGACTGGGTATTCCTCTTGTTTGTTGCCAGTCAAAGTGTTAAATGGCGTATGTTATATAGAGGAAGAAAGTCCTGCAGGGTCTTTGTGGATACTGCTGTGAAATGTGTGACTCAAAGTAGAGGCTAGCATATGTCTTGTTGAGATAGATGAACTGTGTATATAAAAGAATAAGAAGAAAGCTATGTTTTAAGGCCAGGGTTGTCCATTTGTACTTACTGGAAACCTTGGAAACACTTTGAAGTCAGCGTTCGGTCACCAACCAGCCAACCAAAAGTCCCACATTTATATCAATCGACCTGTTTTTAGCCTAACGGTTTGTAAAGCTTGTTCTTTGCTTGTATTTCTTTATTTTTTTGCTTTCACTCCCAATCTGTTACTTTACACCAAGCTTATGCTTCTGGCTACTGAGCACTAACTGAAGACAGCCGTGATTGATCCAGTGTCATTGTTAAGTGCGTCCACCCCCCCTCCCCCCGAATCGTGGCCACTGTGCACGCCTTCCTTTAGGCAATCGTGGTATTGTCAAAGCTACCCCAACATTGTCTCCAATAGCATTTCTACCTATGTAATGTCAGGAAAAAAAAGAGAAATGATGCAGTTACATACAATAGATGCACCTGAACAGGGTTAAGTGGTACCCACTTTTAGTTTCTGGATGTTTAGATTTTGATGATCAAGAACCTCTCAGCACGGTTTCTAGTGCCTTCGTAGAGAACAGTGACTTAGATCCATAGAGTTACATCCCTCTTCATACACAGGACAGACCTGGGATCTACCACCCCATATTACTCAATAGACAACTTGGAAAAATAAGCTCTGTTTCAGTATGTGTTCCTAAGGGCGTGTTCAAACTAAGGCCTTTTAGTTTGAGCTATATTGTCACCAAGTCTTTAAAACAGTTTGTGAAACATCCTTGTGGGCTTATTAACTTAAAATACCCTCTTTGAGTCTCACTTTAGGGTCTAGGGTTCCTACACAGGGCTGAAAGCTATTTAAAAAATGACATGGCATTAGTTGCGAGGAATAATTTTCAGCTATAGATTATGGCCTTGTTGACAATCATCATCACCAGTAATTATCAGCCCATATGGTATGCAAACAGACCGCCAAATCATACCATCTGAGAATGAAAGGAAATGTGTGGAATATTCAAATGTGTAGGAAACCTGAGTTCAGAGCATTTACACCTCATGAGATGTCTTAATGTATTCATTTCAAACATGCTCCTCGGAACACATTTGTCTTGAGGAGGAGCCGCTGCTTCAGCAGCACTTATTTACTGCCAACCTACTCACCAGGTAACGGCCTACGGCAACCAGACTCACCATCTGGCACAGACTACTATTCGAACGGGACTTTCTGTCACTGGTAGCACTTAGAAATGAAGGGGTCGGAAAAATATGCGTAATGATACTGAATGTGGAAGCAAGTGTATCTGTTTATGTGGATGAAAATATTGCTTGTTTCACTGCAAATGGTAAAACACACTGGTGACTTTGGTTTATGCATTTAACCTTATATCTGATTATGTTGTCACGTTCTGAGGGCAGCACTTAGTGGGTTTTCTATTCCTGTGTGTGTGTGTGTGTGTGTGTGTGTGTGTCACATGCATGCTACTGCGTTACAGCGTGCGTGATGTATAATATCGCTTTTCCATGGATAACAGTCTATAATTCTGATGTGTCTGAGATACAAGAGCATTTTTTTCTTCTTCCAGAGAACATTTCCACATCTTAGGTTTACCATAACTTGCATCAAGTTTTTAGGTTGCAATGTGTCCGCTTTCCACATGTAGATATTTTTGTTGTACTTTGTAAATAATGGCTTGACTTGAGAGCAGACGCGTTGAGGTCAGGGGTGAGGGCTCGACCACAATCAGCCCCGCTGCATTATGGGTAGGAGGGCGTTGTGTGAGATGAGACTATTTACAGTTTTCACTCTTTTCATTTGCTGTGAAATTTCTTTCATTTCTTTCATTTCTTTTTTACTTGTCAGGTGAATTTGCTAGCTCAAATGTTTAGCCTATCAGGTATCAAAGGAGATTATTTAACTTGTGACTGAGCTCTTGTGACACCTGTATTGTTTCTGTCTCTGACAGTTCATGCACCTTTTCTGTATTTTTTATAAAAAGGCACAAACTTAAACAGGATGTGCTGTGTTAAAATACATCTGTGCATCTAGTTTACGACAGCATCTGGTATCTGAACGCAGCATGATGTACCAAACTAGACATCAGATGAAACTGACACATGCTTTTAAGAGTGTACACCTAAACAAAAAAAAAATATATATATATATTTTGGAGCATACAGAAGGATGACCGGCATGGACCGATAAACGGACTGGCACTGAAAACAATGTAGTGACTGGTGAACATACAGTAAGATATACAGTATATGATATAATATGACATTCTGGTTAATGTTAAAGCTACATGAGAAGCATGAAAGGCTGTCGAAATGGTTTACTCTACAATATAATATTGGAAAATATTTTGTATTTCAAATTAAGTTTAAAAAATATGAAATAAATGTTGGTTTCAGGTTTCAAATCAGTTGTTTTTCTTTGTCATGCATGATGCAAAAGTGTGTGGGTAGCTCCATCTAGTGTATGAAAATGATAATGTATTATTTGTCAAATAACACCACAAAGATAAACCACCAAAAATGTATCCTCCATGGATTATTTATCATACATCTCGTGTACTGTATGTGCACATGAGCTGTGGCATCTCTTTTATTCTCATATTGGAAGAGCTTTACTGTACTTTTCCAAATGGTGTCTCTCCGAAAGGAAACGTATACAGCATACTGCTAAAATGCAGATTAAAATGACCCATTTTAAATTTCAAGATTTTCGTTGCCACATGCTCATACATGTGCAATGATTAGTAACTAGAATAACAGTCAAAATAAGAACATACATTTAAAAAGTAAGAAATCAGAAATAAATAAATATATGTAATATATGCTGAGTGTAAAAGTGTTTACTGGCCAAGTGCATCTTTAACCCTCTTTATCCAAAACAGTCACATTGTAGCGGATCAAATCATATTTCATTCCCTCATGGTGTCTGGTATCCCTCATACATAATAGATTGATCTGAGAGTCATTTTTGATGCACAGCACATGGTGGGGAATAAGATACGGACTATATTGACTACAGGCACCTTTTCTAGTCATATTGTCCTACAGCCTAATTATTTAAATACACCTTAACATTCATCTTAAGACCTATGGGGTTTATGGTACAGTTAGGCCTACTAATTGTCGAATTTTCTGGTGTGGTTTTTTTAATCATATAATTGGTATTGAAGTAATCCAATAATATTCTATGCTGCTTATTTGAAGAAAAAAACGACCGTTTATGTGATTTTCCATTAAGCCTTATCTGGGATGCGCATCAGCATGATGCCCACATCCCTCCCATTCGTCTTCTCTCATTGACCAATCGCAGCGGCATCCTCACTGCCATCCAGGGGTGTCACTCAGCCGCTTTCCTCCAATAGAAAAGTTCGTGTGAACGGGACGCTCCGGCTGCGGGTGGGCTTTGGGCCGATGCGTTTCGGGTCCAGGTGTGCGATTCGGACAGTGTACTGACATTTCCCATTCTCCCTCAAAGGTAAGAACGACACCACATGCGAGTGTGTGCATGATCTAACTGGCTCTTGTGTCTGAACTGAGTAAGAATAAACTGGAATGTGTTGGGCGCTGTAGAACTGAAATGGACCAGCACAAGAGTACCGCAATGCAGAGCAGTGAATTACCGGTGCCGCTCAGGCGTCATGGGGTGAAGTGATGTAAGGGGCTGCGCAGTTAGCTTACTTTTAGAGGCAGGTGTTTATTTTATTTTTATGACCGCGAGGAAGTGAGCGGTGTTTGATAAAAGGTTGTTTTAGCTTCTCACTCTGCACTTTAGATAAGAAAGTGTGTCTCTGTGGATGCAGGGAGGAGACGCAAGGTGAAAGTGGGACACTGCATGCGTCAAGGGCGCAGTAAGCTGCCGGATGCACCATGGCATCTATTTGGTTAAAAGGGGCAAACTGTCCTTCATGGGCCAAAGGACAACTCCTTTATAAATACATAAAACCACTGTTCTGTACTGTACTGGCATAAAAGCTGTAGCTATTAAGTCTACATCATTAACTTGATCATTTAGTCAAATATTTGTATCATCATTATATCAATTAATCCCCTGGGCTGTAACAGAAAAATGCAATTCAATGAGAGTCCAAGAACAATTAAGCCACCCCTCTTTTAGATGTCAAAAAGATGAAGCAAACTATCATGCCTGCAAGGTGGTTTATTATTTTTTTCCTCACATTTTCAACATGAGGCCAGATTTTATTTCATGTTTTTATTTTTGACATATTCCAGCTCTTGTGACACACAATAGAAATCCAGAACCGGCACAACCCACTTTAATCAACTCACCACTAAACCACAAAACTCCAGATTAAAACATCACTGGGACGTCCTCTTGTTGAATTCAAACATGACTTTGAATTTAATGATTTTGTGTAGCCATAAAACACACACACACAGCAAACATGGTTATTCAGGCAATCACTAAGACACTGGGCTTAATACATGTGCTGACCTAAATTTGTCTGTCCAAAGAGGATCTGTGATCGGATTATGGCCAGGGGAAACCCATGAAAACACTCTCTGATGAATTTATTGGTGATGGAACAGATTGCTGCAACTGCTGTAATAAAGCTGTTAATGAAAGTGTTGTGGAAGCTTGTGCATTCAAGTTTATTGATTGATTTGAATTTGACCTGTGATGCAACACTGTTAGTATGAGACCCCCCCCTCCATCCATCTTCAGGACCTTGCAGATGCAGAAGAG